>NC_085031.1:10307541-10440698 GCF_963692335.1 Osmerus eperlanus
GGAGAATCTGTGGTAGTTGTAGGAGTGGCTGTTGTTGTTGGAGTCTCTATAGTAGTTGTTGGGGCAGCTGTTGTTGTAGTGGGAGACACTGTGGTTGTAGTGGGAAGAGCTGTGGTTGTAGTGGGTGCAGCTGTTGTAGTGGGAGCGGCTGTTGTTGTTGTTGGAGCCTCTGTAGTAGTTGTTAGGGAAGCTGTTGTTGTAGTGGGAGCAGCTGTGGTTGTAGTGGTAGAAGCTGTGGTTGTTGTTGGAGCCTCTGTTGTAGTTGTAGGTGCAACTGTGGTTGTGGTGGGAGAAGCTGGGGTTGTTGTTGGAGCCTCTGTGTTAGTTGTAGGGCCAGCTGTGGTTGTTGTTGGAGCCTCTGTGCTAGTTGTAGGAGTGACTGTAGTTGTTTTTGGAGCCTCTGTGGTAGTTGTAGGTGCAGCTGTGGTTGTAGTGGGAGAAGCTGTGGTTGTTGTTGGAGCCTCTGTTGCGGTTATAGGTGCAGCTGGGTTTGTAGTGGGAGCGGCTGTTGTAGCCTCTGTTGTTGTTGTATTTGCAGCTGTGGTTGTAGTGGGAGCAGCTGTTGTTATTGTTGGAGCCTCTGTTGCTGATACAGGTGCAGCTGTGGTTGTGGTGGGAGCACCTGTTGTAGTTGTAGGTGCAGCTGTGGTTGTAGTGGGAGAAGCTGTGGTTGTTGTTGGAGCCTCTGTGGTAGTTGTAGGGACAGCTGTGGTTGTTGTTGGAGCCTCTGTGCTAGTTGTAGGAGTAACTGTTGTTGTTGTTGGAGCCTCTGTGGTAGTTGTAAGTGCAGCTGTGGTTGTAGTGGGAGAAGCTGTGGTTGTTGTTGGAGCCTCTGTTGCGGTTATAGGTGCAGCTGGAGTTCTAGTGGGAGCGGCTGTTGTTGTTGGAGCCTCTGTTGTTGTTGTATTTGCAGCTGTGATTGTAGTGGGAGCACCTCTAGTAGTTGTAGGTGCAGCTGTGGTTGTAGTGGGAGCAGCTGTTGTCGTTGTTGGAACCTCTGTGGTAGTTGTAGTGCCAGCTGTGGTTGTAGTGGGAGGAGCTGTGGTTGTTGTTGGAGCCTCTGTGCTA
This sequence comes from Osmerus eperlanus, assembly GCF_963692335.1. Taxonomy (NCBI): domain Eukaryota; kingdom Metazoa; phylum Chordata; class Actinopteri; order Osmeriformes; family Osmeridae; genus Osmerus; species Osmerus eperlanus. The sequence goes on from NC_085031.1 coordinate 10,308,610, forward strand.
GTTGTAGGAGTGGCTGTTGTTGTTGTTGGAGCCTCTGTGGTAGTTGTAGGTGCAGCTGTGGTTGTAGTAGGAGAAGCTGTGGTTGTTGTTGGAGCGGCTTTTGTTGTTGTTGGAGCCTCTGTGGTAGTTGTAGGTGCAGCTGTGGTTGGAGTGGGAGCAGCTGTTGTCGTTGTTGGAACCTCTGTGGTAGTTGTAGGAGTGGCTGTTGTTGTTGTTGGAGTCTCTGTGGTAGTTGTAGGGGCAGCTGTGGTTGTAGTGGGAGAAGCTGTGGTTGTTGTTGGAGCGTCTGTGGTAGTTGTAGGGGCAGCTGCGGTTGTAGTGGGAGCGGCTGTTGTTGTTGTTGGAGCCTCCGTAGTAGTTGTTGGGGCAGCTGTTATTGTTGTCGGAACCTCTGTGTTAGTTGTAGGAGTGGCCGTTGTTGTTGTTGGAGTCTCTGTTGTAGTTGAAGGGCCAGCTGTGGTTGTAGTGGGAGAAGCTGTGGTTGTTGTTGGAGCCTCTGTGCTAGTTGTAGGAGTGACTGTTGTTGTTGTTGGAGCCTCTGTGGTAGTTGTAGGTGCAGCTGTGGATGTAGTAGGAGCAGCTGTTGTCGTTGTTGGAACCTCTGTGGTAGTTGAAGGAGTGGCTGTTGTTGTCGTTGGAGTCTCTGTGGTAGTTGTAGGTGCAGCTGTGGTTGTAGTCGGAGAAGCTGTGGTTGTTGTTGTAGCGGCTGTTGTTGTTGTTGGAGCCTCTGTGGTAGTTGTAGATGCATCTGTGGTTGTAGTGGGAGCAGCTGTTGTCGTTGTTGGAACCTCTGTGGTAGTTGTAGGAGTGGCTGTTGTTGTTGTTGGAGTCTCTGTGGTAGTTGTAGGGGCAGCTGTGGTTGTAGTGGGAGAAGCTGTTGTCGTTGTTGGAACCTCTGTGGTAGTTGTAGGGGTGGCTGTTGTTGTTGTTGGAGCCTCTGTTGCAGTTATAAGTGCAGCTGATGTTGTAGTAGGAGCGGCTGTAGTTGTTGGAGCCTCTGTTGTTGTTGTAGGTGCAGCTGTGGTTGTAGTGGGAGCAGCTGTTGTCGTTGTTGGAACCTCTGTGGTAGTTGTAGGGCCAGATGTGGTTGAAATAGGAGCAGCCGTTGTTGTTGTTGGAGCCTCTGTTGCTGTTATAGGTGCAGCTGTGATTGTAGTGGGAGCACCTGTTGTAGTTGTAGGTGCAGCTGTGGTTGTAGGGGGAGAATCTGTGGTTGTTGTTGGAGCCTCTGTGGTAGTTGTAGGGCCAGCTGTGGTTGTAATAGGAGCAGCCGTTGTTGTTGATGGAGCCTCTGTGGTAGTTGTAGGTGCAGATGTGGTTGTAATGGGAGCAGCCGTTGTTGTTGTTGCAGCCTCTGTTGCTGTTATAGGTGCAGCTGTGGTTGTATTGGGAGCAGCTGTTGTCGTTGTTGGAAGCTCTGTGGTAGTTGTCGGGCCAGCTGTGGTTGTAGTGGGAGAAGCTGTAGTTGTTGTTGGAGCCTCTGTGCTAGTTGTAGGAATGACTGTTGTTGTTGGAGCCTCTGTGGTAGTTGTAGGTGCAGCTGTGTTTGTAGTGGGAGAAGCTGTGGTTGTTGTTGTAGCGGCAGTTGTTGTTGTTGGAGCCTCTGTTGCGGTTATAAGTGCAGCTGATTTTGTAGTGGGAGAAGCTGTAGTTGTTGTTGGAGCATCTGTTGCGGTTATAAGTGCAGCTGTGGTTGTAGTGGGAGCAGCTGTTGTTGTTGTTGGAGCCTCTGTAGTAGTTGTTAGGGAAGCTGTTGTTGTAGTGGGAGCAGCTGTGGTTGTAGTGGTAGAAGCTGTGGTTGTTGTTGGAGCCTCTGTTGTAGTTGTAGGTGCAACTGTGGTTGTGGTGGGAGAAGCTGGGGTTGTTGTTGGAGCCTCTGTGTTAGTTGTAGGGCCAGCTGTGGTTGTTGTTGGAGCCTCTGTGCTAGTTGTAGGAGTGACTGTTGTTGTTGTTGGAGCCTCTGTGGTAGTTGTAGGTGCAGCTGTGGTTGTAGTGGGAGAAGCTGTGGTTGTTGTTGGAGCCTCTGTTGCGGTTATAGGTGCAGCTGGGGTTGTAGTGGGAGCGGCTGTTGTAGCCTCTGTTGTTGTTGTATTTGCAGCTGTGGTTGTAGTGGGAGCAGCTGTTGTTATTGTTGGAGCCTCTGTTGCTGATACAGGTGCAGCTGTGGTTGTGGTGGGAGCACCTGTTGTAGTTGTAGGTGCAGCTGTGGTTGTAGTGGGAGCAGCTGTTGTCGTTGTTGGAACCTCTGTGGTAGTTGTAGGGCCAGCTGTGGTTGTAGTGGGAGAAGCTGTGGTTGTTGTTGGAGCCTCTGTGGTAGTTGTAGCGACAGCTGTGGTTGTTGTTGGAGCCTCTGTGCTAGTTGTAGGAGTGACTGTTGTTGTTGTTGGAGCCTCTGTGGTAGTTGTAAGTGCAGCTGTGGTTGTAGTGGGAGAAGCTGTGGTTGTTGTTGGAGCCTCTGTTGCGGTTATAGGTGCAGCTGGAGTTCTAGTGGGAGCGGCTGTTGTTGTTGGAGCCTCTGTTGTTGTTGTATTTGCAGCTGTGATTGTAGTGGGAGCAGCTGTTGTTGTTGTCTGAGCCTCTGTTGCTGATACAGGTGCAGCTGTGGTTGTAGTGGGAGCACCTCTTGTAGTTGTAGGTGCAGCTGTGGTTGTAGTGGGAGAAGCTGTGGTTGTTGTTGGAGCCTCTGTGCTAGTTGTAGGAGTGGCTGTTGTTGTTGTTGGAGCCTCTGTGGTAGTTGTAGGTGCAGCTGTGGTTGTAGTAGGAGAAGCTGTGGTTGTTGTTGGAGCGGCTTTTGTTGTTGTTGGAGCCTCTGTGGTAGTTGTAGGTGCAGCTGTGGTTGGAGTGGGAGCAGCTGTTGTCGTTGTTGGAACCTCTGTGGTAGTTGTAGGAGTGGCTGTTGTTGTTGTTGGAGTCTCTGTGGTAGTTGTAGGGGCAGCTGTGGTTGTAGTGGGAGAAGCTGTGGTTGTTGTTGGAGCGTCTGTGGTAGTTGTAGGGGCAGCTGCGGTTGTAGTGGGAGCGGCTGTTGTTGTTGTTGGAGCCTCCGTAGTAGTTGTTGGGGCAGCTGTTATTGTTGTCGGAACCTCTGTGTTAGTTGTAGGAGTGGCCGTTGTTGTTGGAGTCTCTGTTGTAGTTGTAGGGCCAGCTGTGGTTGTAGTGGGAGAAGCTGTGGTTGTTGTTGGAGCCTCTGTGCTAGTTGTAGGAGTGACTGTTGTTGTTGTTGGAGCCTCTGTGGTAGTTGTAGGTGCAGCTGTGGATGTAGTAGGAGCAGCTGTTGTCGTTGTTGGAACCTCTGTGGTAGTTGAAGGAGTGGCTGTTGTTGTCGTTGGAGTCTCTGTGGTAGTTGTAGGTGCAGCTGTGGTTGTAGTCGGAGAAGCTGTGGTTGTTGTTGTAGCGGCTGTTGTTGTTGTTGGAGCCTCTGTGGTAGTTGTAGATGCATCTGTGGTTGTAGTGGGAGCAGCTGTTGTCGTTGTTGGAACCTCTGTGGTAGTTGTAGGAGTGGCTGTTGTTGTTGTTGGAGTCTCTGTGGTAGTTGTAGGGGCAGCTGTAGTTGTAGTGGGAGAAGCTGTTGTCGTTGTTGGAACCTCTGTGGTAGTTGTAGGGGTGGCTGTTGTTGTTGTTGGAGCCTCTGTTGCAGTTATAAGTGCAGCTGATGTTGTAGTAGGAGCGGCTGTAGTTGTTGGAGCCTCTGTTGTTGTTGTAGGTGCAGCTGTGGTTGTAGTGGGAGCAGCTGTTGTTGTTGTTGGATCCTCTGTGGTAGTTGTAGGAGTGGCTGTTGTTGTTGTTGGAGTCTCTGTGGTAGTTGTAGGGGCAGCTGTGGTTGTAGTGGGAGAAGCTGTGGTTGTTGTTGGAGCCTCTGTTGTAGTTGTAGGTGCAGCTGTGGTTGTAGTGGGAGAAGCTGTGGTTGTTGTTGCAACCTTTGTGGTAGTTGTAGGTGCGGCTGTGGTTGTAGTGGAAGCAGCTCTTGTAGTTGTAGGTGCAGCTGTGGTTGTAGTGGAAGCAGCTATTGTAGTTGTAGGTGCAGCTGTGGTTGTTGTTGGAGCCTCTGTGGTAGTTGTTGGGTTAGCTGTGGTTGTATTGGCAGCAGCTGTGCTTGTAGTGGGAGCAGTTGTTGTAGTTGTATGTGCAGCTGTGGTTGTTGTTGGAGCATATGTGGTAGTTGTAGGAGCTGCTGTGGTTGTTGTTGGAGCCTCTGTGGTAGTTGTGGGGGCAGCTGTGGTTGTAGTGGGAACAGCTGTTGTTGTTGTTGGGGCCGCTGTTGTTGTTGTTGGGGCAGCTGTTGTTTTAGTGGGAGCAGCTGTGGTTGAACTGGGAGAAGCTGTGGTTGTTGTTGGAGCCTCTGTGGTAGTTGTAGGAGCAGCGGTGGTTGTTGTTGGAGCCTCTGTGGTAGTTGTAGGGGCAGCTGTGGTTGTAAAGGGAGCAGCCGTTGTTGTTGGAGCCTCCATGGTAGAAGTAGGGGCAACTGTGGTTATAGTGGGAGAAGCTGTTGTTGTTGTTGCATCGTCTTTAGTAGTTGTTGGGGCATCTGTTGTTGTTATGGGAGCAACTGTGGTTGTACTGGGATAAGCTGTGGTTGTTGTTGGGGCAGCTGTGGTTGTAATTGGAGAAGCTGTGGTTGTTGTTGGAGCCTCTGTTGTTGTTGTAGTTGCAGCTGTGGTTGTAGTAGGAGCGGCTGTTTCTGTTGTTGGAGCCTCTGTAGTAATTGTTGGGGCAGCTGTTGTTGTAATGGGAGCAGCTGTGGTTGTAGTGGGAGAAGCTGTGGTTGTTATTGGAGCCTCTGTGGTAGTTGTAGGGGCAGCTGTGGTTGTAGTGGGAGCAGCTGTGGTAGTTGGAGGTTCAGCTTTGGTTATTATTTGAGCCTCTGTTGTAGTTTTAGGTGCAGTAGTAGTTGTGGTAGCCACTGTGGTTGTTTGAGCCTGTTTGGTTGTTGTCATAACAGAAATCTTGAAAGGAAATAGAAGAGACATTGTTTTACACTGAATTCCTTTGACTATAAAATTAATCAACAAATACTTCTTTGTTTAGTTTATCTGTATTTGTAATTTTTAGCTGCTTCGCTATAGCCACAACAAACTGTTCCTATTACTTACGTCTTTTTAGTTTCATTGCGTTCCCAATTGGGATTTATGTGAAAACATTACAAATATATTAGTTGACAAAATGTCGGAAACCTCTTCAATGACACGACTACTTTTAAAATAGTGACTTTTATTGTTTATTTCATTTTAAAATGTGTACAACCGTGGTCATCAAGATACAACATAGATGTTATGGGTAACCTTTTAGTAGCTAATTGGGTAGCTAAGTATTTACATTTGAATTAAAAACCCACTGGACCAGTCTCCTCATAACTTCATCTACAATCTCATACTTTTTTACATCTCTTTACCTTCTTTGTTTGATGGCTTCAGGTCTCACAGATTGCCACCCACAAGCCATCTCGTGAAAGTACATGAAAGTTATATTTTTTCTGGCTGAATGCTGTTTTCCAGTTAAATTAAATAAATATTAAAGAAAATAATATATGATAAATATTAATTAAGAAAGTTGATGTTGATAAATTGACTATGCTAAATAATTATTTCGCTTTTTCATTCGATATTTCAAACATTTCAAACATTTCAAAAAGGTTCATACATCAAAAGCAAGTATAAATACATTATAAATATGAATAATTATAAAGATTATTTTAAGTTATTAGCATTACAGCAATTCTAGTGTTTACATTTGTGTATATATAATTGTTTAATCAAATAATGTTTTCATTTTTTTTCATGACAATCTATTTTTCATGTACTACTTGTTTCATGTTTTGTAGCATTGCATTTTTTATTTGGTTACACACATTTCTTTAATTACAGGAATGCCTTTCAAAAGTACGTTATTTTCTTGTCCTAATTCATTAGAATTCTTACACGTTTTTGAAGTTCTGCAATTTGATATGAAGGAAAGACCAAAACAGTCAGAAAAGATCTACATCAAAATGTACAGAAAGTTGACTAAAGTGATTGATAGTAGAAAAGTGACCATATCTACAGGTCTGCTCCTTGCCATTGCACCGCTGGTGGTGGTGAGTGCTGTGGCAGTTTGAGTTGTTTGCGTTGTTGTACTGGTACTTGCAGCTGTACTTGTGGTTGTAGGTGCTACTGTGGAATTAGTTGCCTCCACAGTTGTAGGAGTTACAGTACTGGAGGCATTTGGTTCAGCTATTGTGGGAAAGAAGAAAAACATTGTTTCTTGCAAAACATTTAACTGAGTTCAATAAAAAAAAAATGTTTTCTTGTTTTTTGACATATCTGAACATTTAGGAATTATTTAGATTATAATTATTACAAACCTGCAACAATACTGCCAGTGATAACATTCAGGAAAACCAGGGATTCATTTAAAGATGTTTTTAATGAGTCTTCTGCACTGGTGATGTTCGGAACTACACTCTCATTCTGGAATATCAAGTTGGCTGTGACACCCACTGACCCAGGCCTGAAAAGTAGAGATTCAAAAATTGATTTTTTATACTCAAACAATAGAGCAGGAATACATTGAAAGAGCCAACATAAACCTAAATCTTTTGTCACGGATCACTTACCAAAATCCAATAATTATGCATCTCAGGAAACTTAAAGGGTATCGCATCCTGTATCCCCGATTCAGCTAGAAGATATGAGGGAAACAATTAAATGATTAATGCACAAAGAACATATGAAAACATGAATTATTGAAAAATCTATGTCAAATGATTTTCCTATTGAATTGAAATGACAGATTTTAGAGGAGCATTACCTCAGCTGTGACATTGGCAGCCAGTTCTTGATATTGCGACGACTTTGGATTGTTGTATTCAACTATGAAAACCCGCACCAAACGCATCCTCAGAAAGAGGTAGCCCTCATTTTGTTGAGGGGGGTCTGTCGATGCAACTGTGCTAGTGGGGGTTAATCTGGTAGTGCTAGAAGTTTGTGTTGCAGGGATAGCTGTTTTGGTTGTGGATGTAGTTGAATGTGGTAGAGAAGTTGGGGTTGTTGCGATACTTGTATTTAGTGTGACGGTTGGAGTTGAGATTGCCATTGTGGTGCGGGCAGTAGCTATGGTTGATGCCATTGTTAAAGATGTGTCAGTTGTATATGAAAATGTTGTAGATGCCTGACTGACAGTTGGTGAACTAGTTATCTGGAAAAGACAAGAGAATATTGGATAGATTAGTTGTTGAATGAACAGAATTTGATCACCATATGTTTAACATGTATGAGTTCAAATAATGCCTTCATGTTTACTTTTAATGCATGCATATCATTCTAACGTTGTATTTAGTATTTTGTGATCAAGCCTGATTCCAAGAAAACCTTTCAAAGACTAGGCTTTGCCTCTGTTGAGGGAATAATCTCCTTCAATACACAATCTGGTTAGGGCACATTAGACTTGGAATAAACATGACATAAACATAAACATTGTAATTCATCCTTACATTAAATGTAGAATCCTTGAAGCAATAATGTGACCCTTTGAAGACGTTTCACTCAAAGTAGCATTGATGTTGTCAGAGTGGATGGAAAAAAAATAGGATGTCCTTCTGCATCTGGTCATATTTTAAAGTATATAAGGCAGCATGCTTTTCTTGCTATTCTGACCCAAAACGCTCTCTGCAGTGTAAGATACGTCACATTAACCGAACTACATACACGCCAAAGTAACAGTATGATATGCAGATTTTCTGTGTACATGAAGCTTGGGTCTTCGTGAGGTCAAGAGGTCATGCAGCGAGGCCCCACTGAGAGCGAATATAGAGATGGAACGCACTCGGGCCCAGACTTTGAGGAGACAGCAGGGGGAAAACATGCACAAATAGGGGCTTACATGTGTAACGACTGGTTCCCCTGTTGTCCGTTCTACTGTATCAGTGTACTGATCTCTGAGAACTAGTAAGGAGCGATTCTGTGCATTCTATGTTTGAACATGTCCAGCTACTGTATTTAAGCACGTCGTGAGAAACAGAGTCTTCACTCAAGCTAATCATTTTGTCATGAACTGATGGTGTGATCCGAGTAGCTCGTGCTAATAAACCAAGTCAACTCTTTTACATTGTCGTGCCTCCTTCCGGCCTGCCTTCAGACAGAGAATTCATCTAACACAGTAGCAGCGCTCTGCTGGTTGTCCTCCCAACAGGATGGTTAGCTACGCATAGTTTTGTATCTCCAAGTAAAACATGTTTTGCCGACACCATTCTTTCAACAACATTTTGCGTAACAAACGTTGAGAGACGTATGAGCAAGGCTGTCAAAGTTCAAGGCGCGATATTATTATGAAGTGTTTTGTCCCAATTGCATGAATACTTAATGCAATAGTACATACTTTGTATGGCCAGCTGCAATATACTAAAGGTAAAAGAAAAGTGTGAGATTTGAGATACAGGGCCAAATAACTGTAAATTGTAGTTAACATGGCAACCGATATTCGTTAGAAAACATTACATCATGGTGGGTTTCTTTAAAAATAAGTAACTAATTTTAAATTGAAGTATATTTTGTATATTCTGTTCGTATATACATGTATACTTTCTGGGTGTATATATATATATATATATATATATATATATATATATATATATATACACACAGTAAGACACATCATATATACATGAACTCTTTCATGAATTGTAAACAAATTATTTGGGATTTTAATTATTGGGAGGGAAAACTGAGAGGTTGTGGAAAATAGTAAAGTGACCGCAAATGTGGGTCTTTCTCTTGCCATAGTGCTGTCAGAAGTGGTTTCAGTGGCAGATGATGTCAAACTTGTGATGATTGTAGAAGAAGCAAGTTTGGTAGACGATGGCAGTTCTGTGAAAAATAAATGTTTGTTTAAATACACATTTTAATTCAGTGACCAACTTCTTGCAAAGTATCTACATGACATTGCTTTTTGGGGGAAAAGTAAGCTGCAGCAAAAATACAGTGACAGGAGCTGATGTTCTGATTCATATTGATGAACTTCTCATTGTGGTAATACCTGTGGTGGTTGAAATTATAGGAGAATTTGTAGTTTGAGGAGCTGGGATTGTTGTTGAAGACACTGTTGTAGTTATTACAGGAGCAGCTGTGGTTGTTGTTGGAGCCTCTGTGGTAGTTGTGGGGGCAGCTGTGGTTGTAGTAGGAGAAGCTGTGGTTGTAGTGGGAGAAGCTGTGGTTGTTGTTTGAGCCTCTGTGATAGGTATAGGGGCAGCTGTGGTTGTAGTGGGAGAAGCTGTGGTTGTTGTTGGAGCATCTGAGGTAGTTGTAGGAGCCTCTGTGGTAGTTGTTGGAGCAGCTGTGGTTGTAGTGGGAGAAGCTGTGGTTGTTGTTGGAGCCTCTGTGGTGGTTGTCGGTGCAGCTGAGGTTGTAGTGGGTGCAGCTGTTGTAGTTGTAGGTGCAGCTGTGGTTGTTGTTTGAGCCTCTGTGATAGTTATAGGGGCAGCTGTGGTTGTAGTGGGAGCGGCTGTTGTTGTTGTTGGAGCATCTGTAGTAGTTGTTAGGGCAGCTGTTGTTGTAGTGGGAGCAGCTGTGGTTGTAGTGGCAGAAGCTGTGGTTGTTGTTGGAGCCTCTGTTGTAGTTGTAGGTGCAACTGTGGTTGTAGTGGGAGAAGATGTGGCTGTTGTTGGAGCCTCTGTTGGAGTTGTAGGTGTAGCTGTGGTTGTAGTAGGAGCTGCTGTTGTTGTTTTTGGAGCCTCTGTGCTAGTTGTGGGGGCAGCTGTGGTTGTAGTGGGAGAAGCTGTGGTTGTTGTTGGAGCGTCTGTGGTAGTTGTCGGAGCCTCTGTGGTAGTTGTTGTAGCAGCTGTGGTTGTAGTTGGAGAAGCTGTGGTTGTTGTTGGAGATTCTGTGGTAGTTGTTGGGGCAGCTGTGGTTGTAGTGGGAGAAGCTGTGGTTGTTGTTGGAGCCTCTGTGGTAGTTGTAGGTGCAGCTGTGGTTGTAGTGGGTGCAGCTGTTGTAGTTGTAGGTGCAGCTGTGGTTGTAGTGGGTGCAGCTGTTGTAGTTGTAGGTGCAGCTGTGGTTGTTGTTGGAGCCTCTGTGGTAGTTGTAGGGTAAGCTGTGGTTGTAGAGGGAGAAGTTGTCGTTGTTGTTGGAGCCTCTGTGGTAGTTGTAGGTGCAGCTGTGGTTGTAGTGGGTGCAGCTGTTGTAGATGTTGGAGCCTCTTTGGTAGTTGTTGGAGCCTCTGTTGTAGTTGTAGGTGCAGCTGTGATTGTAGTGGGAGTAGCTGTTGTCATTGTTGGAGCCTCTGTGGTAGTTGTAGGGCCAGCTGTGGTTGTAATGGGAGAAGCTGTGGTTGTTGTTTGAGCCTCTGTTGTAGTTGTAGGTGCAGCTGTGGTTGTTGTAGGAGCGGCTGTTGTAGTTGTAGGGGCAGCTGTGGTTGTAGTGGGAGAAGCTGTGGTTGTTGTTGGAGAATCTGTGGTAGTTGTTGGAGCCTCTGTGGTAGTTGTAGGGGCAGCTGTGGTTGTAGTGGCAGAAGCTGTGGTTGTTGTTGGAGCCTCTGTTTTAGTTGTAGGTACAGCTGTGGTTGTAGTGGGAGAAGCTGTGGTTGTAGTGGGTGCAGCTGTTGTAGTTGTAGGTGCAGCTGTGGTTGTTGTTTGAGCCTCTGTGATAGTTATAGGGGCAGCTTTGATTGTAGTGGGAGCGGCTGTTGATGTTGTTGTAGACTCTGTATTAGTTGTTAGGTCAGCTGTTGTTGTAGTGGGAGCAGCTGTGGTTGTAATGGGAGAAACTGTGGTTGTTGTTGGAGCCTCTGTGGTAGTTGTAGGTGTAGCTGTGGTTGAAGTAGGAGTGGCTATTGTTGGAGCCTCTGTGCTAGATGTTGGGGCAGCTGTGGTTGTAGTGACAGAAGCTGTGGTTGTTGTTGGAGCCTCTGTTGTAGTTGTAGGTGCAGCTGTGGTTGTTGTAGGAGCGGCTGTTGTAGTTGTAGGGGCAGCTGTGGTTGTAGTGGGAGAAGCTGTGGTTGTTGTTGGAGAATCTGTGGTAGTTGTTGGAGCCTCTGTGGTAGTTGTAGGGGCAGCTGTGGTTGTAGTGGCAGAAGCTGTGGTTGTTGTTGGAGCCTCTGTTTTAGTTGTAGGTACAGCTGTGGTTGTAGTGGGAGAAGCTGTGGTTGTAGTGGGTGCAGCTGTTGTAGTTGTAGGTGCAGCTGTGGTTGTTGTTTGAGCCTCTGTGATAGTTATAGGGGCAGCTTTGATTGTAGTGGGAGCGGCTGTTGATGTTGTTGTAGACTCTGTATTAGTTGTTAGGTCAGCTGTTGTTGTAGTGGGAGCAGCTGTGGTTGTAATGGGAGAAACTGTGGTTGTTGTTGGAGCCTCTGTGGTAGTTGTAGGTGTAGCTGTGGTTGAAGTAGGAGTGGCTATTGTTGGAGCCTCTGTGCTAGTTGTTGGGGCAGCTGTGGTTGTAGTGACAGAAGCTGTGGTTGTTGTTGGAGCCTCTGTTGTAGTTGTAGGTGCAGCTGTGGTTGTTGTAGGAGCGGCTGTTGTAGTTGTAGGGGCAGCTGTGGTTGTAGTGGGAGAAGCTGTGGTTGTTGTTGGAGAATCTGTGGTAGTTGTTGGAGCCTCTGTGGTAGTTGTAGGGGCAGCTGTGGTTGTAGTGGCAGAAGCTGTGGTTGTAGTGGGAGCCTCTGTTGTAGTTGTAGGTACAGCTGTGGTTGTAGTGGGAGAAGCTGTGGTTGTTGTTGGAGCCTCTGTGGTAGTTGTAGGTGCAGCTGTGGTTGTAGTGGGTGCAGCTGTTGTAGTTGTAGGTGCAGCTTTGGTTGTTGTTTGAGCCTCTCTGATAGTTATAGGTGCAGCTTTGGTTGTATTGGGAGCGGCTGTTGATGTTGTTGGAGACTCTGTAGTAGTTATTAGGTCAGCTGTTGTTGTAGTGGGAGCAGCTGTGGTTGTAATGGGAGAAACTGTGGTTGTTGTTGGAGCCTCTGTGGTAGTTGTAGGTGTAGCTGTGGTTGAAGTAGGAGTGGCTATTGTTGGAGCCTCTGTGCTAGTTGTTGGGGCAGCTGTGGTTGTTGTTGGAGCCTCTGTTGTAGTTGTAGGTGTAGATGTGGTTGTAGTAGGAACAGCTGTTGTTGTTGTTGGAGCCTCTGTTGTTGTTGTAGGTGCAGCTGTGGTTGACGTGGGAGCGGCTGCTGTCGTTGTTGGAGACTCTGTGGTAGTTGTAGGGGCAGCTGTGGTTGTTGTTGCAGCCTCTGTTGTTGTTGTTGGAGCCTCTGTAGTAGTTGTTGCAGCCTCTGTTGTAGTTGTAGGTGCAGCTGTGGTTGTAGTGGGAGCCTCTGTTGTAGTTGTAGGCGCAGCTGAGGTTGTAGTGGAAGTAGCTGTTGTCGTTGTTGGAGCCTCTGTGGTTGTTGTTGGGGCAGCTGTGGTTGTAGTAGGAGCGGCTGTAGTAGTTGTTGGGGCAGCTGTTGTTGTAGTGGGAGCAGCTGTAGTTGTTGTTGGAGCCTCTGTTGTTGTTGTAGGTGCAGCTGTGGTTGTAGTTGGAGCGGCTGTTGTTGTTGTTGGAGCCTCTGTAGTAGTTGTTGCAGCCTCTGTTGTAGTTGTAGGTGCAGCTGTGGTTGTAGTGGGATCAGCTGTTGTCGTTGTTGGAGCCTCTGTCGTAGTTGTAGGTGCAGCTGTGGTTGTAGTGGGAGAATCTGTGGTCGTTGTTGGAGCCTCTGTGGTAGTTGTAGGTGCAGCTGTGGTTGTAGTGGGAGGAGCTGTGGTTGTTGTTGGAGCCTCTGTTGTTGTTGTAGGTGCAGCTGTGGTTGTAGTGGGAGGAGCTGTGGTTGTTGTTGGAGCCTCTGTTGTTGTTGTAGGTGCAGCTGTGGTTGTCGTGGGAGCGGCTGCTGTCGTTGTTGGAGACTCTGTGGTAGTTGTTGGGGCAGCTGTGGTTGTAGTAGGAGCGGCTGTAGTAGTTGTTGGGGCAGCTGTGGTTGTTGTTGGAGCCTCTGTGGTAGTTGTAGGGTAAGCTGTGGTTGTAGAGGGAGAAGTTGTCGTTGTTGTTGGAGCCTCTGTGGTAGTTGTAGGTGCAGCTGTGGTTGTAGTGGGTGCAGCTGTTGTAGTTGTTGGAGCCTCTTTGGTAGTTGTTGGGGCAGCTGTTGTTGTAGTGGGAGCAGCTGTGGTTGTAATGGGAGAAACTGTGGTTGTTGTTGGAGCCTCTGTGGTAGTTGTAGGTGTAGCTGTGGTTGAAGTAGGAGTGGCTATTGTTGGAGCCTCTGTGCTAGTTGTTGGGGCAGCTGTGGTTGTAGTGACAGAAGCTGTGGTTGTTGTTGGAGCCTCTGTTGTAGTTGTAGGTGCAGCTGTGGTTGTTGTGGGAGAAGCTGCGGTTGTTGTTGGAGAATCTGTGGTAGTTGTTGGAGCCTCTGTGGTAGTTGTAGGGGCAGCTGTGGTTGTAGTGGCAGAAGCTGTGGTTGTAGTGGGAGCCTCTGTTGTAGTTGTAGGTACAGCTGTGGTTGTAGTGGGAGAAGCTGTGGTTGTTGTTGGAGCCTCTGTGGTAGTTGTAGGTGCAGCTGTGGTTGTTGTAGGTGCAGCTGTGGTTGTTGTTTGAGCCTCTCTGATAGTTATAGGTGCAGCTTTGGTTGTATTGGGAGCGGCTGTTGATGTTGTTGGAGACTCTGTAGTAGTTGTTAGGTCAGCTGTTGTTGTAGTGGGAGCAGCTGTGGTTGTAATGGGAGAAACTGTGGTTGTTGTTGGAGCCTCTGTGGTAGTTGTAGGTGTAGCTGTGGTTGAAGTAGGAGTGGCTATTGTTGGAGCCTCTGTGCTAGTTGTTGGGGCAGCTGTGGTTGTAGTGACAGAAGCTGTGGTTGTTGTTGGAGCCTCTGTTGTAGTTGTAGGTGTAGATGTGGTTGTAGTAGGAACAGCTGTTGTTGTTGTTGGAACCTCTGTTGTTGTTGTAGGTGCAGCTGTGGTTGACGTGGGAGCGGCTGCTGTCGTTGTTGGAGACTCTGTGGTAGTTGTAGGGGCAGCTGTGGTTGTTGTTGCAGCCTCTGTTGTTGTTGTTGGAGCCTCTGTAGTAGTTGTTGCAGCCTCTGTTGTAGTTGTAGGTGCAGCTGTGGTTGTAGTGGGAGCCTCTGTTGTAGTTGTAGGCGCAGCTGAGGTTGTAGTGGAAGTAGCTGTTGTCGTTGTTGGAGCCTCTGTGGTTGTTGTTGGGGCAGCTGTGGTTGTAGTAGGAGCGGCTGTAGTAGTTGTTGGGGCAGCTGTTGTTGTAGTGGGAGCAGCTGTAGTTGTTGTTGGAGCCTCTGTTGTTGTTGTAGGTGCAGCTGTGGTTGTAGTTGGAGCGGCTGTTGTTGTTGTTGGAGCCTCTCTAGTAGTTGTTGCAGCCTCTGTGGTAGTTGTAGGTGCAGCTGTGGTTGTAGTGGGATCAGCTGTTGTCGTTGTTAGAGCATCTGTTGTAGTTGTAGGTGCAGCTGTGGTTTTAGTGGGAGTAGCTGTTGTCGTTGTTGGAGCTTCTGTGGTAGTTGTAGGGCCAGCTGTGGTTGTAGTGGGAGAATCTGTGGTCGTTGTTGCAGCCTCTGTCGTAGTTGTAGGTGCAGCTGTGGTTGTAGTGGGAGAATCTGTGGTCGTTGTTGGAGCCTCTGTGGTAGTTGTATGTGCAGCTGTGGTTGTAGTGGGAGGAGCTGTGGTTGTTGTTGGAGCCTCTGTTGTTGTTGTAGGTGCAGCTGTGGTTGTAGTGGGAGGAGCTGTGGTTGTTGTTGGAGCCTCTGTTGTTGTTGTAGGTGCAGCTGTGGTTGTCGTGGGAGCGGCTGCTGTCGTTGTTGGAGACTCTGTGGTAGTTGTTGGGGCAGCTGTGGTTGTAGTAGGAGCGGCTGTAGTAGTTGTTGGGGCAGCTGTTGTTGTAGTGGGAGCAGCTGTAGTACTTGTTGCAGCCTCTGTTGTAGTTGTAGGTGCAGCTGTGGTTGTAGTGGGATCAGCTGTTGTCGTTGTTGGAGCCTCTGTTGTAGTTGTAGGTGCAGCTGTGGTTGTAGTGGGAGTAGCTGTTGTCGTTGTTGGAGCCTCTGTGGTAGTTGTAGGGCCAGCTGTGGTTGTAGTGGGAGAATCTGTGGTCGTTGTTGGAGCCTCTGTGGTAGTTGTAGGTGCAGCTGTGGTTGTAGTGGGAGGAGCTGTGGTTGTTGTTGGAGCCTCTGTTGTTGTTGTAGGTGCAGCTGTAGTTGTCGTGGGAGCGGCTGCTGTCGTTGTTGGAGACTCTGTGGTAGTTGTAGGGGCAGCTGTGGTTGTTGTTGCAGCCTCTGTTGTTGTTGTAGGTGCAGCTGTGGTTGTAGTGGGATCAGCTGTTGTCGTTGTTGGAGCCTCTGTGGTAGTTGTAGGGCCAGCTGTGATTGTAGTGGAAGAATCTGTGGTCGTTGTTGGAGCCTCTGTGGTAGTCGTAGAGGCAGCTGTGGTTGTAGTGGGAGCAGCTGTGGTTGTTGTTGGAGCCTCTGTTGTTGTTGTAGGTGCAGCTGTGATTGTAGTGGGAGCCTCTGTTGTAGTTGTAGGGGCAGCTGAGGTTGTCGTGGGAGTAGCTGTTGACGTGGTTGGAGCCTCTGTGGTAGTTGTAGGTGCACTTGTGGTTGTAGTAGGAGCGGCTGTTGTCGTTGTTGGAGACTCTGTGGTAGTTGTTGGGGCAGCTGTGGTTGTAGTAGGAGCGGCTGTAGTAGTTGTTGAGGCAGCTGTTGTTGTAGTGGGAGCAGCTGTAGTACTTGTTGCAGCCTCTGTTGTAGTTGTAGGTGCAGCTGTGGTTGTAGTGGGATCAGCTGTTGTCGTTGTTGGAGCCTCTGTGGTAGTTGTAGGGCCAGCTGTGGTTGTAGTGGGAGATTCTGTGGTCGTTGTTGGAGCCTCTGTGGTAGTTGTAGGTGCAGCTGTGGTTGTAGTGGGAGCCTCTGTTGTAGTTGTAGGGGCAGCTGAGGTTGTCGTGGGAGTAGCTGTTGTCGTTGTTGGAGACTCTGTGGTAGTTGTTGGGGCAGCTGTGGTTGTAGTAGGAGCGGCTGTAGTAGTTGTTGAGGCAGCTGTTGTTGTAGTGGGAGCAGCTGTAGTACTTGTTGCAGCCTCTGTTGTAGTTGTAGGTGCAGCTGTGGTTGTAGTGGGATCAGCTGTTGTCGTTGTTGGAGCCTCTGTGGTAGTTGTAGGGCCAGCTGTGGTTGTAGTGGGAGAATCTGTGGTCGTTGTTGGAGCCTCTGTGGTAGTTGTAGGTGCAGCTGTGGTTGTAGTGGGAGAATCTGTGGTCGTTGTTGGAGCCTCTGTGGTAGTTGTAGGTGCAGCTGTGGTTGTAGTGGGAGGAGCTGTGGTTGTTGTTGGAGCCTCTGTACTAGTTGTTGGGGCAGCTGTGGTTGTAGTGACAGAAGCTGTGGTTGTTGTTGGAGCCTCTGTTGTAGTTGTAGGTGTAGATGTGGTTGTAGTAGGAACAGCTGTTGTTGTTGTTGGAACCTCTGTTGTTGTTGTAGGTGCAGCTGTGGTTGACGTGGGAGCGGCTGCTGTCGTTGTTGGAGACTCTGTGGTAGTTGTAGGGGCAGCTGTGGTTGTTGTTGCAGCCTCTGTTGTTGTTGTTGGAGCCTCTGTAGTAGTTGTTGCAGCCTCTGTTGTAGTTGTAGGTGCAGCTGTGGTTGTAGTGGGAGCCTCTGTTGTAGTTGTAGGCGCAGCTGAGGTTGTAGTGGAAGTAGCTGTTGTCGTTGTTGGAGCCTCTGTGGTTGTTGTTGGGGCAGCTGTGGTTGTAGTAGGAGCGGCTGTAGTAGTTGTTGGGGCAGCTGTTGTTGTAGTGGGAGCAGCTGTAGTTGTTGTTGGAGCCTCTGTTGTTGTTGTAGGTGCAGCTGTGGTTGTAGTTGGAGCGGCTGTTGTTGTTGTTGGAGCCTCTCTAGTAGTTGTTGCAGCCTCTGTGGTAGTTGTAGGTGCAGCTGTGGTTGTAGTGGGATCAGCTGTTGTCGTTGTTAGAGCATCTGTTGTAGTTGTAGGTGCAGCTGTGGTTTTAGTGGGAGTAGCTGTTGTCGTTGTTGGAGCTTCTGTGGTAGTTGTAGGGCCAGCTGTGGTTGTAGTGGGAGAATCTGTGGTCGTTGTTGCAGCCTCTGTCGTAGTTGTAGGTGCAGCTGTGGTTGTAGTGGGAGAATCTGTGGTCGTTGTTGGAGCCTCTGTGGTAGTTGTATGTGCAGCTGTGGTTGTAGTGGGAGGAGCTGTGGTTGTTGTTGGAGCCTCTGTTGTTGTTGTAGGTGCAGCTGTGGTTGTAGTGGGAGGAGCTGTGGTTGTTGTTGGAGCCTCTGTTGTTGTTGTAGGTGCAGCTGTGGTTGTCGTGGGAGCGGCTGCTGTCGTTGTTGGAGACTCTGTGGTAGTTGTTGGGGCAGCTGTGGTTGTAGTAGGAGCGGCTGTAGTAGTTGTTGGGGCAGCTGTTGTTGTAGTGGGAGCAGCTGTAGTACTTGTTGCAGCCTCTGTTGTAGTTGTAGGTGCAGCTGTGGTTGTAGTGGGATCAGCTGTTGTCGTTGTTGGAGCCTCTGTTGTAGTTGTAGGTGCAGCTGTGGTTGTAGTGGGAGTAGCTGTTGTCGTTGTTGGAGCCTCTGTGGTAGTTGTAGGGCCAGCTGTGGTTGTAGTGGGAGAATCTGTGGTCGTTGTTGGAGCCTCTGTGGTAGTTGTAGGTGCAGCTGTGGTTGTAGTGGGAGGAGCTGTGGTTGTTGTTGGAGCCTCTGTTGTTGTTGTAGGTGCAGCTGTAGTTGTCGTGGGAGCGGCTGCTGTCGTTGTTGGAGACTCTGTGGTAGTTGTAGGGGCAGCTGTGGTTGTTGTTGCAGCCTCTGTTGTTGTTGTAGGTGCAGCTGTGGTTGTAGTGGGATCAGCTGTTGTCGTTGTTGGAGCCTCTGTGGTAGTTGTAGGGCCAGCTGTGATTGTAGTGGAAGAATCTGTGGTCGTTGTTGGAGCCTCTGTGGTAGTCGTAGAGGCAGCTGTGGTTGTAGTGGGAGCAGCTGTGGTTGTTGTTGGAGCCTCTGTTGTTGTTGTAGGTGCAGCTGTGATTGTAGTGGGAGCCTCTGTTGTAGTTGTAGGGGCAGCTGAGGTTGTCGTGGGAGTAGCTGTTGACGTGGTTGGAGCCTCTGTGGTAGTTGTAGGTGCACTTGTGGTTGTAGTAGGAGCGGCTGTTGTCGTTGTTGGAGACTCTGTGGTAGTTGTTGGGGCAGCTGTGGTTGTAGTAGGAGCGGCTGTAGTAGTTGTTGAGGCAGCTGTTGTTGTAGTGGGAGCAGCTGTAGTACTTGTTGCAGCCTCTGTTGTAGTTGTAGGTGCAGCTGTGGTTGTAGTGGGATCAGCTGTTGTCGTTGTTGGAGCCTCTGTGGTAGTTGTAGGGCCAGCTGTGGTTGTAGTGGGAGATTCTGTGGTCGTTGTTGGAGCCTCTGTGGTAGTTGTAGGTGCAGCTGTGGTTGTAGTGGGAGCCTCTGTTGTAGTTGTAGGGGCAGCTGAGGTTGTCGTGGGAGTAGCTGTTGTCGTTGTTGGAGACTCTGTGGTAGTTGTTGGGGCAGCTGTGGTTGTAGTAGGAGCGGCTGTAGTAGTTGTTGAGGCAGCTGTTGTTGTAGTGGGAGCAGCTGTAGTACTTGTTGCAGCCTCTGTTGTAGTTGTAGGTGCAGCTGTGGTTGTAGTGGGATCAGCTGTTGTCGTTGTTGGAGCCTCTGTGGTAGTTGTAGGGCCAGCTGTGGTTGTAGTGGGAGAATCTGTGGTCGTTGTTGGAGCCTCTGTGGTAGTTGTAGGTGCAGCTGTGGTTGTAGTGGGAGAATCTGTGGTCGTTGTTGGAGCCTCTGTGGTAGTTGTAGGTGCAGCTGTGGTTGTAGTGGGAGGAGCTGTGGTTGTTGTTGGAGCCTCTGTACTAGTTGTTGGGGCAGCTGTGGTTGTAGTGACAGAAGCTGTGGTTGTTGTTGGAGCCTCTGTTGTAGTTGTAGGTGTAGATGTGGTTGTAGTAGGAACAGCTGTTGTTGTTGTTGGAACCTCTGTTGTTGTTGTAGGTGCAGCTGTGGTTGACGTGGGAGCGGCTGCTGTCGTTGTTGGAGACTCTGTGGTAGTTGTAGGGGCAGCTGTGGTTGTTGTTGCAGCCTCTGTTGTTGTTGTTGGAGCCTCTGTAGTAGTTGTTGCAGCCTCTGTTGTAGTTGTAGGTGCAGCTGTGGTTGTAGTGGGAGCCTCTGTTGTAGTTGTAGGCGCAGCTGAGGTTGTAGTGGAAGTAGCTGTTGTCGTTGTTGGAGCCTCTGTGGTTGTTGTTGGGGCAGCTGTGGTTGTAGTAGGAGCGGCTGTAGTAGTTGTTGGGGCAGCTGTTGTTGTAGTGGGAGCAGCTGTAGTTGTTGTTGGAGCCTCTGTTGTTGTTGTAGGTGCAGCTGTGGTTGTAGTTGGAGCGGCTGTTGTTGTTGTTGGAGCCTCTCTAGTAGTTGTTGCAGCCTCTGTGGTAGTTGTAGGTGCAGCTGTGGTTGTAGTGGGATCAGCTGTTGTCGTTGTTAGAGCATCTGTTGTAGTTGTAGGTGCAGCTGTGGTTTTAGTGGGAGTAGCTGTTGTCGTTGTTGGAGCTTCTGTGGTAGTTGTAGGGCCAGCTGTGGTTGTAGTGGGAGAATCTGTGGTCGTTGTTGCAGCCTCTGTCGTAGTTGTAGGTGCAGCTGTGGTTGTAGTGGGAGAATCTGTGGTCGTTGTTGGAGCCTCTGTGGTAGTTGTATGTGCAGCTGTGGTTGTAGTGGGAGGAGCTGTGGTTGTTGTTGGAGCCTCTGTTGTTGTTGTAGGTGCAGCTGTGGTTGTAGTGGGAGGAGCTGTGGTTGTTGTTGGAGCCTCTGTTGTTGTTGTAGGTGCAGCTGTGGTTGTCGTGGGAGCGGCTGCTGTCGTTGTTGGAGACTCTGTGGTAGTTGTTGGGGCAGCTGTGGTTGTAGTAGGAGCGGCTGTAGTAGTTGTTGGGGCAGCTGTTGTTGTAGTGGGAGCAGCTGTAGTACTTGTTGCAGCCTCTGTTGTAGTTGTAGGTGCAGCTGTGGTTGTAGTGGGATCAGCTGTTGTCGTTGTTGGAGCCTCTGTTGTAGTTGTAGGTGCAGCTGTGGTTGTAGTGGGAGTAGCTGTTGTCGTTGTTGGAGCCTCTGTGGTAGTTGTAGGGCCAGCTGTGGTTGTAGTGGGAGAATCTGTGGTCGTTGTTGGAGCCTCTGTGGTAGTTGTAGGTGCAGCTGTGGTTGTAGTGGGAGGAGCTGTGGTTGTTGTTGGAGCCTCTGTTGTTGTTGTAGGTGCAGCTGTAGTTGTCGTGGGAGCGGCTGCTGTCGTTGTTGGAGACTCTGTGGTAGTTGTAGGGGCAGCTGTGGTTGTTGTTGCAGCCTCTGTTGTTGTTGTAGGTGCAGCTGTGGTTGTAGTGGGATCAGCTGTTGTCGTTGTTGGAGCCTCTGTGGTAGTTGTAGGGCCAGCTGTGATTGTAGTGGAAGAATCTGTGGTCGTTGTTGGAGCCTCTGTGGTAGTCGTAGAGGCAGCTGTGGTTGTAGTGGGAGCAGCTGTGGTTGTTGTTGGAGCCTCTGTTGTTGTTGTAGGTGCAGCTGTGATTGTAGTGGGAGCCTCTGTTGTAGTTGTAGGGGCAGCTGAGGTTGTCGTGGGAGTAGCTGTTGTCGTTGTTGGAGCCTCTGTGGTAGTTGTAGGTGCACTTGTGGTTGTAGTAGGAGCGGCTGTTGTCGTTGTTGGAGACTCTGTGGTAGTTGTTGGGGCAGCTGTGGTTGTAGTAGGAGCGGCTGTAGTAGTTGTTGAGGCAGCTGTTGTTGTAGTGGGAGCAGCTGTAGTACTTGTTGCAGCCTCTGTTGTAGTTGTAGGTGCAGCTGTGGTTGTAGTGGGATCAGCTGTTGTCGTTGTTGGAGCCTCTGTGGTAGTTGTAGGGCCAGCTGTGGTTGTAGTGGGAGATTCTGTGGTCGTTGTTGGAGCCTCTGTGGTAGTTGTAGGTGCAGCTGTGGTTGTAGTGGGAGCCTCTGTTGTAGTTGTAGGGGCAGCTGAGGTTGTCGTGGGAGTAGCTGTTGTCGTTGTTGGAGACTCTGTGGTAGTTGTTGGGGCAGCTGTGGTTGTAGTAGGAGCGGCTGTAGTAGTTGTTGAGGCAGCTGTTGTTGTAGTGGGAGCAGCTGTAGTACTTGTTGCAGCCTCTGTTGTAGTTGTAGGTGCAGCTGTGGTTGTAGTGGGATCAGCTGTTGTCGTTGTTGGAGCCTCTGTGGTAGTTGTAGGGCCAGCTGTGGTTGTAGTGGGAGAATCTGTGGTCGTTGTTGGAGCCTCTGTGGTAGTTGTAGGTGCAGCTGTGGTTGTAGTGGGAGAATCTGTGGTCGTTGTTGGAGCCTCTGTGGTAGTTGTAGGTGCAGCTGTGGTTGTAGTGGGAGGAGCTGTGGTTGTTGTTGGAGCCTCTGTACTAGTTGTTGGGGCAGCTGTGGTTGTAGTGACAGAAGCTGTGGTTGTTGTTGGAGCCTCTGTTGTAGTTGTAGGTGTAGATGTGGTTGTAGTAGGAACAGCTGTTGTTGTTGTTGGAGCCTCTGTTGTTGTTGTAGGTGCAGCTGTGGTTGACGTGGGAGCGGCTGCTGTCGTTGTTGGAGACTCTGTGGTAGTTGTAGGGGCAGCTGTGGTTGTTGTTGCAGCCTCTGTTGTTGTTGTTGGAGCCTCTGTAGTAGTTGTTGCAGCCTCTGTTGTAGTTGTAGGTGCAGCTGTGGTTGTAGTGGGAGCCTCTGTTGTAGTTGTAGGCGCAGCTGAGGTTGTAGTGGAAGTAGCTGTTGTCGTTGTTGGAGCCTCTGTGGTTGTTGTTGGGGCAGCTGTGGTTGTAGTAGGAGCGGCTGTAGTAGTTGTTGGGGCAGCTGTTGTTGTAGTGGGAGCAGCTGTAGTTGTTGTTGGAGCCTCTGTTGTTGTTGTAGGTGCAGCTGTGGTTGTAGTTGGAGCGGCTGTTGTTGTTGTTGGAGCCTCTGTAGTAGTTGTTGCAGCCTCTGTTGTAGTTGTAGGTGCAGCTGTGGTTGTAGTGGGATCAGCTGTTGTCGTTGTTAGAGCCTCTGTTGTAGTTTTAGGTGCAGCTGTGGTTTTAGTGGGAGTAGCTGTTGTCGTTGTTGGAGCTTCTGTGGTAGTTGTAGGGCCAGCTGTGGTTGTAGTGGGAGAATCTGTGGTCGTTGTTGGAGCCTCTGTGGTAGTTGTCGGTGCAGCTGTGGTTGTAGTGGGAGAATCTGTGGTCGTTGTTGGAGCCTCTGTGGTAGTTGTAGGTGCAGCTGTGGTTGTAGTGGGAGGAGCTGTGGTTGTTGTTGGAGCCTCTGTTGTTGTTGTAGGTGCAGCTGTGGTTGTAGTGGGAGGAGCTGTGGTTGTTGTTGGTGCCTCTGTTGTTGTTGTAGGTGCAGCTGTGGTTGTCGTGGGAGCGGCTGCTGTCGTTGTTGGAGACTCTGTGGTAGATGTTGGGGCAGCTGTGGTTGTAGTAGGAGCGGCTGTAGTAGTTGTTGGGGCAGCTGTTGTTGTAGTGGGAGCAGCTGTAGTACTTGTTGCAGCCTCTGTTGTAGTTGTAGGTGCAGCTGTGGTTGTAGTGGGATCAGCTGTTGTCGTTGTTGGAGCCTCTGTTGTAGTTGTAGGTGCAGCTGTGGTTGTAGTGGGAGTAGCTGTTGTCGTTGTTGGAGCCTCTGTGGTAGTTGTAGGGCCAGCTGTGGTTGTAGTGGGAGAATCTGTGGTCGTTGTTGGAGCCTCTGTGGTAGTTGTAGGTGCAGCTGTGGTTGTAGTGGGAGAATCTGTGGTCGTTGTTGGAGCCTCTGTGGTAGTTGTAGGTGCAGCTGTGGTTGTAGTGGGAGGAGCTGTGGTTGTTGTTGGAGCCTCTGTTGTTGTTGTAGGTGCAGCTGTGGTTGTCGTGGGAGCGGCTGCTGTCGTTGTTGGAGACTCTGTGGTAGTTGTAGGGGCAGCTGTGGTTGTTGTTGCAGCCTCTGTTGTTGTTGTAGGTGCAGCTGTGGTTGTAGTGGGATCAGCTGTTGTCGTTGTTGGAGCCTCTGTGGTAGTTGTAGGGCCAGCTGTGGTTGTAGTGGAAGAATCTGTGGTCGTTGTTGGAGCCTCTGTGGTAGTCGTAGAGGCAGCTGTGGTTGTAGTGGGAGCAGCTGTGGTTGTTGTTGGAGCCTCTGTTGTTGTTGTAGGTGCAGCTGTGGTTGTAGTGGGAGCCTCTGTTGTAGTTGTAGGGGCAGCTGAGGTTGTCGTGGGAGTAGCTGTTGTCGTTGTTGGAGCCTCTGTGGTAGTTGTAGGTGCACTTGTGGTTGTAGTAGGAGCGGCTGTTGTCGTTGTTGGAGACTCTGTTGTAGTTGTTGGGGCAGCTGTGGTTGTAGTAGGAGCGGCTGTAGTAGTTGTTGAGGCAGCTGTTGTTGTAGTGGGAGCAGCTGTAGTACTTGTTGCAGCCTCTGTTGTAGTTGTAGGTGCAGCTGTGGTTGTAGTGGGATCAGCTGTTGTCGTTGTTGGAGCCTCTGTGGTAGTTGTAGGGCCAGCTGTGGTTGTAGTGGGAGAATCTGTGGTCGTTGTTGGAGCCTCTGTGGTAGTTGTAGGTGCAGCTGTGGTTGTAGTTGGAGAATCTGTGGTCGTTGTTGGAGCCTCTGTGGTAGTTGTAGGTGCAGCTGTGGTTGTAGTGGGAGGAGCTGTGGTTGTTGTTGGAGCCTCTGTTGTTGTTGTAGGTGCAGCTGTGGTTGTCGTGGGAGCGTCTGCTGTCGTTGTTGGAGACTCTGTGGTAGTTGTAGGGGCAGCTGTGGTTGTTGTTGCAGCCTCTGTTGTTGTTGTAGGTGCAGCTGTGGTTGTAGTGGGATCAGCTGTTGTCGTTGTTGGAGCCTCTGTGGTAGTTGTAGGGCCAGCTGTGGTTGTATTGGAAGAATCTGTGGTCGTTGTTGGAGCCTCTGTGGTAGTCGTAGAGGCAGCTGTGGTTGTAGTGGGAGCAGCTGTGGTTGTTGTTGGAGCCTCTGTTGTTGTTGTAGGTGCAGCTGTGGTTGTAGTGGGAGCCTCTGTTGTAGTTGTAGGGGCAGCTGAGGTTGTCGTGGGAGTAGCTGTTGTCGTTGTTGGAGCCTCTGTGGTAGTTGTAGGTGCACTTGTGGTTGTAGTAGGAGCGGCTGTTGTCGTTGTTGGAGACTCTGTGGTAGTTGTTGGGGCAGCTGTGGTTGTAGTAGGAGCGGCTGTAGTAGTTGTTGAGGCAGCTGTTGTTGTAGTGGGAGCAGCTGTAGTACTTGTTGCAGCCTCTGTTGTAGTTGTAGGTGCAGCTGTCGTTGTAGTGGGATCAGCTGTTGTCGTTGTTGGAGCCTCTGTGGTAGTTGTAGGGCCAGCTGTGGTTGTAGTGGGAGAATCTGTGGTCGTTGTTGGAGCCTCTGTGGTAGTTGTAGGTGCAGCTGTGGTTGTAGTGGGAGAATCTGTGGTCGTTGTTGGAGCCTCTGTGGTAGTTGTAGGTGCAGCTGTGGTTGTAGTGGGAGGAGCTGTGGTTGTTGTTGGAGCCTCTGTTGTTGTTGTAGGTGCAGCTGTGGTTGTCGTGGGAGCGGCTGCTGTCGTTGTTGGAGACTCTGTGGTAGTTGTTGGGGCAGCTGTGGTTGTAGTAGGAGCGGCTGTAGTAGTTGTTGGGACAGCTGTTGTTGTAGTGGGAGCAGCTGTAGTACTTGTTGCAGCCTCTGTTGTAGTTGTAGGTGCAGCTGTGGTTGTAGTGGGATCAGCTGTTGTCGTTGTTGGAGCCTCTGTTGTAGTTGTAGGTGCAGCTGTGGTTGTAGTGGGAGAAGCTGTTGTCGTTGTTGGAGCCTCTGTGGTAGTTGTAGGGCCAGCTGTGGTTGTAGTGGGAGAATCTGTGGTCGTTGTTGGAGCCTCTGTGGTAGTTGTAGGTGCAGCTGTGGTTGTAGTGGGAGAATCTGTGGTCGTTGTTGGAGCCTCTGTGGTAGTTGTAGGTGCAGCTGTGGTTGTAGTGGGAGGAGCTGTGGTTGTTGTTGGAGCCTCTGTTGTTGTTGTAGGTGCAGCTGTGGTTGTCGTGGGAGCGGCTGCTGTCGTTGTTGGAGACTCTGTGGTAGTTGTAGGGGCAGCTGTGGTTGTTGTTGCAGCCTCTGTTGTTGTAGGTGCAGCTGTGGTTGTAGTGGGATCAGCTGTTGTCGTTGTTGGAGCCTCTGTGGTAGTTGTAGGGCCAGCTGTGGTTGTAGTGGAAGAATCTGTGGTCGTTGTTGGAGCCTCTGTTGTTGTTGTAGGTGCAGCTGTGGTTGTAGTGGGAGCCTCTGTTGTAGTTGTAGGGGCAGCTGAGGTTGTCGTGGGAGTAGCTGTTGTCGTTGTTGGAGCCTCTGTGGTAGTTGTAGGTGCACTTGTGGTTGTAGTAGGAGCGGCTGTTGTCGTTGTTGGAGACTCTGTGGTAGTTGTTGGGGCAGCTGTGGTTGTAGTAGGAGCGGCTGTAGTAGTTGTTGAGGCAGCTGTTGTTGTAGTGGGAGCAGCTGTAGTACTTGTTGCAGCCTCTGTTGTAGTTGTAGGTGGAGCTGTGGTTGTAGTGGGATCAGCTGTTGTCGTTGTTGGAGCCTCTGTGGTAGTTGTAGGGCCAGCTGTGGTTGTAGTGGGAGAATCTGTGGTCGTTGTTGGAGCCTCTGTGGTAGTTGTAGGTGCAGCTGTGGTTGTAGTTGGAGAATCTGTGGTCGTTGTTGGAGCCTCTGTGGTAGTTGTAGGTGCAGCTGTGGTTGTAGTGGGAGGAGCTGTGGTTGTTGTTGGAGCCTCTGTTGTTGTTGTAGGTGCAGCTGTGGTTGTCGTGGGAGCGGCTGCTGTCGTTGTTGGAGACTCTGTGGTAGTTGTAGGGGCAGCTGTGGTTGTTGTTGCAGCCTCTGTTGTTGTTGTAGGTGCAGCTGTGGTTGTAGTGGGATCAGCTGTTGTCGTTGTTGGAGCCTCTGTGGTAGTTGTAGGGCCAGCTGTGGTTGTAGTGGAAGAATCTGTGGTCGTTGTTGGAGCCTCTGTGGTAGTCGTAGAGGCAGCTGTGGTTGTAGTGGGAGCAGCTGTGGTTGTTGTTGGAGCCTCTGTTGTTGTTGTAGGTGCAGCTGTGGTTGTAGTGGGAGCCTCTGTTGTAGTTGTAGGGGCAGCTGAGGTTGTCGTGGGAGTAGCTTTTGTCGTTGTTGGAGCCTCTGTGGTAGTTGTAGGTGCACTTGTGGTTGTAGTAGGAGCGGCTGTAGTAGTTGTTGAGGCAGCTGTTGTTGTAGTGGGAGCAGCTGTAGTACTTGTTGCAGCCTCTGTTGTAGTTGTAGGTGCAGCTGTGGTTGTAGTGGGATCAGCTGTTGTCGTTGTTGGAGCCTCTGTGGTAGTTGTAGGGCCAGCTGTGGTTGTAGTGGGAGAATCTGTGGTCGTTGTTGGAGCCTCTGTGGTAGTTGTAGGTGCAGCTGTGGTTGTAGTGGGAGAATCTGTGGTCGTTGTTGGAGCCTCTGTGGTAGTTGTAGGTGCAGCTGTGGTTGTAGTGGGAGGAGCTGTGGTTGTTGTTGGAGCCTCTGTTGTTGTTGTAGGTGCAGCTGTGGTTGTCGTGGGAGCGGCTGCTGTCGTTGTTGGAGACTCTGTGGTAGTTGTTGGGGCAGCTGTGGTTGTAGTAGGAGCGGCTGTAGTAGTTGTTGGGGCAGCTGTTGTTGTAGTGGGAGCAGCTGTAGTACTTGTTGCAGCCTCTGTTGTAGTTGTAGGTGCAGCTGTGGTTGTAGTGGGATCAGCTGTTGTCATTGTTGGAGCCTCTGTTGTAGTTGTAGGTGCAGCTGTGGTTGTAGTGGGAGTAGCTGTTGTCGTTGTTGGAGCCTCTGTGGTAGTTGTAGGGCCAGCTGTGGTTGTAGTGGGAGAATCTGTGGTCGTTGTTGGAGCCTCTGTGGTAGTTGTAGGTGCAGCTGTGGTTGTAGTGGGAGAATCTGTGGTCGTTGTTGGAGCCTCTGTGGTAGTTGTAGGTGCAGCTGTGGTTGTAGTGGGAGGAGCTGTGGTTGTTGTTGGAGCCTCTGTTGTTGTTGTAGGTGCAGCTGTGGTTGTCGTGGGAGCGGCTGCTGTCGTTGTTGGAGACTCTGTGGTAGTCGTAGGGGCAGCTGTGGTTGTAGTGGGAGCAGCTATGGTTGTGGTTGGAGCCTCTGTTTTTGTTGTAGGTGCAGCTGTGGTTGTAGTGCGAGCCTCTGTTGTAGTTGTAGGGGAAGCTGAGGTTGTCGTGGGAGTAGCTGTTGTCGTTGTTGGAGCCTCTGTGGTAGTTGTAGGTGCACTTGTGGTTGCAGTAGGAACGGCTGTTGTCGTTGTTGGAGACTCTGTGGTAGTTGTTGGGGCAGCTGTGGTTGTAGTAGGAGCGGCTGTAGTAGTTGTTGGGGCAGCTGTTGTTGTAGTGGGAGCAGCTGTAGTACTTGTTGCAACCTCTGTTGTAGTTGTAGGTGCAGCTGTGGTTGTAGTGGGATCAGCTGTTGTCGTTGTTGGAGCCTCTGTTGTAGTTGTAGGTGCAGCTGTGGTTGTAGTGGGAGTAGCTGTTGTCGTTGTTGGAGCCTCTGTGGTAGTTGTAGGGCCAGCTGTGGTTGTAGTGGGAGAATCTGTGGTCGTTGTTGGAGCCTCTGTGGTAGTTGTAGGTGCAGCTGTGGTTGTAGTGGCAGAAGCTTTGGTTGTTGTTGGAGCCTCTGTTGAAGTTGTAGGTGCAGCTGTGGTTGTAGTGGGAGCAGCTGTGGTAGTAGTCGGAGCAGCTGTGGTTTTTGTTGGAGCCTCTGTTGTAGTTGTAGTTGCAGCTGTGGTTGTAGTAGGAGCGGCTGTTGTAGTTGTAGGGGCAGCTGTGGTTGTAGTGGGAGAAGCTGTGGTTGTTGTTGGAGCCTCTATTGTAGTTGTAGGGGCAGCTGTGGTTGTAGTGGCAGAAGCTGTGGTTGTTGTTGGAGCCTCTGTTGTAGTTGTAGGTGCAGCTGTGGTTGTAGTGGGAGCAGCTGTTGTAGTTGTAGGTGCAGCTGTGATTGTTGTTGGAGGCTCTGTGGTAGTTGTTGGGTTAGCTGTGGTTAAAGTAGGAGCAGCTGTTGTTGGAGCCTCTGTGCTAGTTGTAGGGGCAGCTGTGGTTGTAGTGGGAGAAGCTGTGGTTGTTGTTGGAGCGTCTGTGGAAGTTGTTGGAGCCTCTGTGGTAGTTGTAAGGGCAGCTGTGGTTGTAGTGGGAGAAGTTGTCGTTGTTGTTGGAGCCTCTGTGGTAGTTGTAGGTGCAGCTGTGGTTGTAGTGGGTGCAGCTGTTGTAGTTGTTGGAGCCTCTTTGGTAGTTGTAGGTGCAGCTGTGGTTGTAGTGGGTGCAGCTGTTGTAGTTGTTGGAGCCTCTGTAGTAGTTGTTGGAGCACCTGTTGTTGTAGTGGGAGCAGCTGTGGTTGTTGTTGGAGCCTCTGTTGTAGTTGTAGGGGCAGCTGTGGTTGTAGTGGCAGAAGCTGTGGTTGTTGTTGGAGCCTCTGTTGTAGTTGTAGGTGCAGCTCTGCTTGTAGTGGGAGCAGCTGTTGTAGTTGTAGGTGCAGCTGTGATTGTTGTTGGAGGCTCTGTGGTAGTTGTTGGGTTAGCTGTTGTTGAAGTAGGAGCGGCTGTTGTTGGAGCCTCTTTGGTAGTTGTAGGTGCAGCTGTGGTGGTAGTGGGTGCAGCTGTTGTAGTTGTTGGAGCCTCTGTAGTAGTTGTTGGAGCACCTGTTGTTGTAGTGGGAGAATCTGTGGTCGTTGTTGGAGCCTCTGTGGTAGTTGTAGGTGCAGCTGTGGTTGTAGTGGCAGAAGCTTTGGTTGTTGTTGGAGCCTCTGTTGAAGTTGTAGGTGCAGCTGTGGTTGTAGTGGGAGCAGCTGTGGTAGTAGTCGGAGCAGCTGTGGTTGTTGTTGGAGCCTCTGTTGTAGTTGTAGTTGCAGCTGTGGTTGTAGTAGGAGCGGCTGTTGTAGTTGTAGGGGCAGCTGTGGTTGTAGTGGGAGAAGCTGTGGTTGTTGTTGGAGCCTCTGTTGTAGTTGTAGGGGCAGCTGTGGTTGTAGTGGCAGAAGCTGTGGTTGTTGTTGGAGCCTCTGTTGTAGTTGTAGGTGCAGCTGTGGTTGTAGTGGGAGCAGCTGTTGTAGTTGTAGGTGCAGCTGTGATTGTTGTTGGAGGCTCTGTGGTAGTTGTTGGGTAAGCTGTGGTTGAAGTAGGAGCAGCTGTTGTTGGAGCCTCTGTGCTAGTTGTAGGGGCAGCTGTGGTTGTAGTGGGAGAAGCTGTGGTTGTTGTTGGAGCGTCTGTGGTAGTTGTTGGAGCCTCTGTGGTAGTTGTAGGGGCAGCTGTGGTTGTAGTGGGAGAAGTTGTCGTTGTTGTTGGAGCCTCTGTGGTAGTTGTAGGTGCAGCTGTGGTTGTAGTGGGTGCAGCTGTTGTAGTTGTTGGAGCCTCTGTAGTAGTTGTTGGAGCACCTGTTGTTGTAGTGGGAGCAGCTGTGGTTGTTGTTGGAGCCTCTGTTGTAGTTGTAGGTGTAGCTGTGGTTGTAGTAGGAGCTGCTGTTGTTGTTGTTGGAGCCTCTGTGCTAGTTGTAGGGGCAGCTGTGGTTGTAGTGGGAGAAACTGTGGTTGTTCTTGGAGCCTCTGTTGTAGTTGTAGGTGTAGCTGTGGTTGTAGTGGGAGCAGCTGTGGTTGTTGTTGGAGTGTCTGTGGTAGTTGATGGAGCCTCTTTGGTAGTTGTAGGTCCAGCTGTGGTTGTAGTGGTATAAGCTGTGGTTGTTGTTGGAGCCTCTGTTGTAGTTGTAGGGGCAGCTGTGGTTGTAGTGGCAGAAGCTGTGGTTGTTGTTGGAGCCTCTGTTGAAGTTGTAGGTGCAGCTGTGGTTGTAGTGGGAGCAGCTGTGGTTGTTGATGGAGCCTCTGTAGTAGTTGTTGGAGCACCTGTTGTTGTAGTGGGAGCAGCTGTGGTTGTTGTTGGAGCCTCTGTTGTAGTTGTAGGGGCAGCTGTGGTTGTAGTGGCAGAAGCTGTGGTTGTTGTTGGAGCCTCTGTTGTAGTTGTAGGTGCAGCTCTGCTTGTAGTGGGAGCAGCTGTTGTAGTTGTAGGTGCAGCTGTGATTGTTGTTGGAGGCTCTGTGGTAGTTGTTGGGTTAGCTGTGGTTGAAGTAGGAGCGGCTGTTGTTGGAGCCTCTGTGCTAGTTGTAGGGGCAGCTGTGGTTGTAGTGGGAGAAGCTGTGGTTGTTGTTGGAGCGTCTGTGGTAGTTGTTGGAGCCTCTGTGGTAGTTGTAGGGGCAGCTGTGGTTGTAGTGGGAGAAGTTGTCGTTGTTGTTGGAGCCTCTGTGGTAGTTGTAGGTGCAGCTGTGGTTGTAGTGGGTGCAGCTGTTGTAGTTGTTGGAGCCTCTGTAGTAGTTGTTGGAGCACCTGTTGTTGTAGTGGGAGCAGTTGTGGTTGTTGTTGGAGCCTCTGTTGTAGTTGTAGGTGTAGCTGTGGTTGTAGTAGGAGCTGCTGTTGTTGTTGTTGGAGCCTCTGTGCTAGTTGTAGGGGCAGCTGTGGTTGTAGTGGGAGAAACTGTGGTTGTTCTTGGAGCCTCTGTTGTAGTTGTTGGTGTAGCTGTGGTTGTAGTGGGAGCAGCTGTGGTTGTTGTTGGAGTGTCTGTGGTAGTTGATGGAGCCTCTTTGGTAGTTGTAGGTCCAGCTGTGGTTGTAGTGGTATAAGCTGTGGTTGTTGTTGGAGCCTCTGTTGTAGTTGTAGGGGCAGCTGTGGTTGTAGTGGCAGAAGCTGTGGTTGTTGTTGGAGCCTCTGTTGAAGTTGTAGGTGCAGCTGTGGTTGTAGTGGGAGCAGCTGTGGTTGTTGATGGAGCCTCTGTAGTAGTTGTAGGTTCAGCTGTGGTTGTAGTGGCAGAAGCTGTGGTTGTTGTTGGAGCCTCTGTTGTAGTTGTAGGTGTAGCTGTGGTTGTAGTGGGTGCAGCTGTGGTTGTTGTTGGAGTGTCTGTGGTAGTTGATGGAGCCTCTTTGGTAGTTGTAGGTCCAGCTGTGGTTGTAGTGGTAGAAGCTGTGGTTGTTGTTGGAGCCTCTGTTGTAGTTGTAGGGGCAGCTGTGGTTGTAGTGGCAGAAGCTGTGGTTGTTGTTGGAGCCTCTGTTGAAGTTGTAGGTGCAGCTGTGGTTGTAGTGGGAGCATCCGTTGTCGTCGTCTGAGTCTCTGTTGTAGTTTTAGTCGCAGTAGTAGTTGTGGTAGCCGCTGTTTGAGCCTGTGTTGTTGTTGTCATAACAGGAATCTTGAAAGGAAATAGAAGATACATTATTTCACACTGAATTCCTTTGACTATAAAATTAATCAACAAATACTTCTTTGTGTAGTTTATCCTTATTTGTAATTTTTAGCTATTTCCCTATAGACACAACAAACTGTTCCTCGAACTTACGTCTTTTTAATTTCATTGCGTTCCCAATTGGGTTGTATGTGAAGACATTACAAATATTTATTTTTAAACAAATCACAGTTGAGTTCACAAAATGTTGGAAACCTCTGCAATGACACAACACACTTTTAACTTTGTGACATTTATTCTTTATTTTCATTTTAAAATGTGTACAACCGTGGCCACTGAACCAGCCACCCCCATTCAGCCTCCTCATACCTTCTTCTACATCTCATACTTTTGACATCTAGTCACCTTCTTTGTTTGATGGCTTCAGGTCTCACAGATTTCCACCCACAAGCCATCTCGTGAAAGTACATGAAAGTAAAAAAATTCTGGTTGAATGCTGTTTTCCAGTTAATTGAAATAAATATTAAAGAAAATAATATATAATAAATTATAATTAAGAAAGTTCACGTTGAGAATTTGGCTATGCTAAATCAATATTTAGATGTTTCTCAAACTTTTCAAAAAGGTTCATACATCAAAAACAAGTGTAAATAAATTATAAATATGAATAATGATAAAAACGATTTAAGAATATTTGCATGACAGCAATTCAAGTGTTTACATTTGTGTATATATAATTGTTAAATCAAACATTGTTTTCATTTTTTTTCATGACAATCTATTATTTAAATAATTACATGTTCTACTTGTTTCATGTTTTGCAGCATTGCATTGTTAATTTAGTTACACAAATTCCTTTAGTTACAGGAATGCCTTTCAAAAGTACGTTATTTTCTTGTCCTAAATCATTTGAATGTTTACACTTTTTGCCAGTTCTGCAATTTGATATGAAAAAAGTCAGAAAAGATCTACATCAAAATGTACAGAAAGTTGACTAAAGTGATTGATAGTAGAAAAGTGACCATATCTACAGGTCTGCTCCTTGCCATTGCACCGCTGGTGGTGGTGAGTGCTGTGGCAGTTTGAGTTGTTTGCGTTGTTGTACTGGTACTTGCAGCTGTACTTGTGGTTGTAGGTGCTACTGTGGAATTAGTTGCCTCCACAGTTGTAGGAGTTACAGTACTGGAGGCATTTGGTTCAGCTATTGTGGGAAAGAAGAAAAACATTGTTTCTTGCAAAACATTTAACTGAGTTCAATAAAAAAAAAATGTTTTCTTGTTTTTTGACATATCTGAACATTTAGGAATTATTTAGATTATAATTATTACAAACCTGCAACAATACTGCCAGTGATAACATTCAGGAAAACCAGGGATTCATTTAAAGATGTTTTTAATGAGTCTTCTGCACTGGTGATGTTCGGAACTACACTCTCATTCTGGAATATCAAGTTGGCTGTGACACCCACTGACCCAGGCCTGAAAAGTAGAGATTCAAAAATGGATTTTTTATACTCAAACAATAGAGCAGGAATACATTGAAAGAGCCAACATAAACCTAAATCTTTTGTCACGGATCACTTACCAAAATCCAATAATTATGCATCTCAGGAAACTTAAAGGGTATCGCATCCTGTATCCCCGATTCAGCTAGAAGATATGAGGGAAACAATTAAATGATTAATGCACAAAGAACATATGAAAACATGAATTATTGAAAAATCTATGTCAAATGATTTTCCTATTGAATTGAAATGACAGATTTTAGAGGAGCATTACCTCAGCTGTGACATTGGCAGCCAGTTCTTGATATTGCGACGACTTTGGATTGTTGTATTCAACTATGAAAACCCGCACCAAACGCATCCTCAGAAAGAGGTAGCCCTCATTTTGTTGAGGGGGGTCTGTCGATGCAACTGTGCTAGTGGGGGTTAATCTGGTAGTGCTAGAAGTTTGTGTTGCAGGGATAGCTGTTTTGGTTGTGGATGTAGTTGAATGTGGTAGAGAAGTTGGGGTTGTTGCGATACTTGTATTTAGTGTGACGGTTGGAGTTGAGATTGCCATTGTGGTGCGGGCAGTAGCTATGGTTGATGCCATTGTTAAAGATGTGTCAGTTGTATATGAAAATGTTGTAGATGCCTGACTGACAGTTGGTGAACTAGTTATCTGGAAAAGACAAGAGAATATTGGATAGATTAGTTGTTGAATGAACAGAATTTGATCACCATATGTTTAACATGTATGA
Source organism: Osmerus eperlanus (assembly GCF_963692335.1). Taxonomy (NCBI): domain Eukaryota; kingdom Metazoa; phylum Chordata; class Actinopteri; order Osmeriformes; family Osmeridae; genus Osmerus; species Osmerus eperlanus. Next base: position 10,341,860 of record NC_085031.1, read on the forward strand.
GTTCAAATAATGCCTTCATGTTTACTTTTAATGCATGCATATCATTCTAACGTTGTATTTAGTATTTTGTGATCAAGCCTGATTCCAAGAAAACCTTTCAAAGACTAGGCTTTGCCTCTGTTGAGGGAATAATCTCCTTCAATACACAATCTGGTTAGGGCACATTAGACTTGGAATAAACATGACATAAACATAAACATTGTAATTCATCCTTACATTAAATGTAGAATCCTTGAAGCAATAATGTGACCCTTTGAAGACGTTTCACTCAAAGTAGCATTGATGTTGTCAGAGTGGATGGAAAAAAAATAGGATGTCCTTCTGCATCTGGTCATATTTTAAAGTATATAAGGCAGCATGATTTTCTTGCTATTCTGACCCAAAACGCTCTGCGCAGTGTAAGATACGTCACATTAACCGAACTACATACACGCCAAAGTAACAGTATGATATGCAGATTTTCTGTGTACATGAAGCTTGGGTCTTCGTGAGGTCAAGAGGTCATGCAGCGAGGCCCCACTGAGAGCGAATATAGAGATGGAACGCACTCGGGCCCAGACTTTGAGGAGACAGCAGGGGGAAAACATGCACAAATAGGGGCTTACATGTGTAACGACTGGTTCCCCTGTTGTCCGTTCTACTGTATCAGTGTACTGATCTCTGAGAACTAGTAAGGAGCGATTCTGTGCATTCTATGTTTGAACATGTCCAGCTACTGTATTTAAGCACGTCGTGAGAAACAGAGTCTTCACTCAAGCTAATCATTTTGTCATGAACTGATGGTGTGATCCGAGTAGCTCGTGCTAATAAACCAAGTCAACTCTTTTACATTGTCGTGCCTCCTTCCGGCCTGCCTTCAGACAGAGAATTCATCTAACACAGTAGCAGCGCTCTGCTGGTTGTCCTCCCAACAGGATGGTTAGCTACGCATAGTTTTGTATCTCCAAGTAAAACATGTTTTGCCGACACCATTCTTTCAACAACATTTTGCGTAACAAACGTTGAGAGACGTATGAGCAAGGCTGTCAAAGTTCAAGGCGCGATATTATTATGAAGTGTTTTGTCCCAATTGCATGAATACTTAATGCAATAGTACATACTTTGTATGGCCAGCTGCAATATACTAAAGGTAAAAGAAAAGTGTGAGATTTGAGATACAGGGCCAAATAACTGTAAATTGTAGTTAACATGGCAACCGATATTCGTTAGAAAACATTACATCATGGTGGGTTTCTTTAAAAATAAGTAACTAATTTTAAATTGAAGTATATTTTGTATATTCTGTTCGTATATACATGTATACTTTCTGGGTGTATATATATATATATATATATATATATATATATATATATATATATATATATATATACACACAGTAAGACACATCATATATACATGAACTCTTTCATGAATTGTAAACAAATTATTTGGGATTTTAATTATTGGGAGGGAAAACTGAGAGGTTGTGGAAAATAGTAAAGTGACCGCAAATGTGGGTCTTTCTCTTGCCATAGTGCTGTCAGAAGTGGTTTCAGTGGCAGATGATGTCAAACTTGTGATGATTGTAGAAGAAGCAAGTTTGGTAGACGATGGCAGTTCTGTGAAAAATAAATGTTTGTTTAAATACACATTTTAATTCAGTGACCAACTTCTTGCAAAGTATCTACATGACATTGCTTTTTGGGGGAAAAGTAAGCTGCAGCAAAAATACAGTGACAGGAGCTGATGTTCTGATTTATATTGATGAACTTCTCATTGTGGTAATACCTGTGGTGGTTGAAATTATAGGAGAATTTGTAGTTTGAGGAGCTGGGATTGTTGTTGAAGACACTGTTGTAGTTATTACAGGAGCAGCTGTGGTTGTTGTTGGAGCCTCTGTGGTAGTTGTGGGGGCAGCTGTGGTTGTAGTAGGAGAAGCTGTGGTTGTAGTGGGAGAAGCTGTGGTTGTTGTTTGAGCCTCTGTGATAGGTATAGGGGCAGCTGTGGTTGTAGTGGGAGAAGCTGTGGTTGTTGTTGGAGCATCTGAGGTAGTTGTAGGAGCCTCTGTGGTAGTTGTTGGAGCAGCTGTGGTTTTAGTGGGAGAAGCTGTGGTTGTTGTTGGAGCCTCTGTGGTGGTTGTCGGTGTAGCTGTGGTTGTAGTGGGTGCAGCTGTTGTAGTTGTAGGTGCAGCTGTGGTTGTTGTTTGAGCCTCTGTGATAGTTATAGGGGCAGCTGTGGTTGTAGTGGGAGCGGCTGTTGTTGTTGTTGGAGCATCTGTAGTAGTTGTTAGGGCAGCTGTTGTTGTAGTGGGAGCAGCTGTGGTTGTAGTGGCAGAAGCTGTGGTTGTTGTTGGAGCCTCTGTTGTAGTTGTGGGTGCAACTGTGGTTGTAGTGGGAGAAGCTGTGGTTGTTGTTGGAGCCTCTGTGGTAGTTGTAGGTGCAGCTGTGGTTGTAGTGGGTGCAGCTGTTGTAGTTGTAGGTGCAGCTGTGGTTGTTGTTTGAGCCTCTGTGATTGTTATAGGGGCAGCTGTGGTTGTAGTAGGAGCGGCTGTTGTTGTTGTTGGAACCTCTGTAGTAGTTGTTAGGGCAGCTGTTGCTGTAGTGGGAGCAGCTGTGGTTGTAGTGGGAGAAGCTGTGGCTGTTGTTGGAGCCTCTGTTGGAGTTGTAGGTGTAGCTGTGGTTGTAGTAGGAGCTGCTGTTGTTGTTTTTGGAGCCTCTGTGCTAGTTGTAGGGGCAGCTGTGGTTGTAGTGGGAGAAGCTGTGGTTGTTGTTGGAGCGTCTGTGGTAGTTGTCGGAGCCTCTGTGGTAGTTGTTGTAGCAGCTGTGGTTGTAGTTGGAGAAGCTGTGGTTGTTGTTGGAGATTCTGTGGTAGTTGTTGGAGCCTCTATGGTAGTTGTAGGGGCAGCTGTGGTTGTAGTGGCAGAAGCTGTGGCTGTTGTTGGAGCCTCTGTGGTAGTTGTAGGTGCAGCTGTGGTTGTAGTGGGTGCAGCTGTTGTAGTTGTAGGTGCAGCTGTGGTTGTAGTGGGAGAAGCTGTGGTTGTTGTTGGAGCCTCTGTGGTAGCTGTAGGTGCAGCTGTGGTTGTAGTGGGTGCAGCTGTTGTACTTGTAGGTGCAGCTGTGGTTGTTGTTGGAGCCTCTGTGGTAGTTGTAGGGTAAGCTGTGGTTGTAGAGGGATAAGTTGTCGTTGTTGTTGGAGCCTCTATGGTAGTTGTTGGGGCAGCTGTTGTTGTAGTGGGAGCAGCTGTGGTTGTAGTGGGAGAAGCTGTGGTTGTTGTTTGAGCCTCTGTTGTAGTTGTAGGTGCAGCTGTGGTTGTTGTAGAAGCGGCTGTTGTAGTTGTAGGGGCAGCTGTGGTTGTAGTGGGAGAAGCTGTGGTTGTTGTTGGAGAATCTGTGGTAGTTGTTGGAGCCTCTGTGGTAGTTGTAGGGGCAGCTGTGGTTGTAGTGGCAGAAGCTGTGGTTGTTGTTGGAGCCTCTGTTGGAGTTGTAGGTGTAGCTGTGGTTGTAGTAGGAGCTGCTGTTGTTGTTTTTGGAGCCTCTGTGCTAGTTGTAGGGGCAGCTGTGGTTGTAGTGGGAGAAGCTGTGGTTGTTGTTGGAGCGTCTGTGGTAGTTGTTGGAGCCTCTGTGGTAGCTGTAGGTGCAGCTGTGGTTGTAGTGGGTGCAGCTGTTGTAGTTGTAGGTGCAGCTGTGGTTGTTGTTGGAGCCTCTGTGGTAGTTGTAGGGTAAGCTGTGGTTGTAGAGGGAGAAGTTGTCGTTGTTGTTGGAGCCTCTGTGGTAGTTGTAGGTGCAGCTGTGGTTGTAGTGGGTGCAGCTGTTGTAGTTGTTGGAGCCTCTTTGGTAGTTGTTAAGGCAGCTGTTGTTGTAGTGGGAGCAGCTGTGGTTGTAGTGGGAGAAGCTGGGGTTGTTGTTTGAGCCTCTGTTGTAGTTGTAGGTGCAGCTGTGGTTGTTGTAGGAGCGGCTGTTGTAGTTGTAGGGGCAGCTGTGGTTGTAGTGGGAGAAGCTGTGGTTGTTGTTGGTGAATCTGTGGTAGTTGTTGGAGCCTCTGTGGTAGTTGTAGGGGCAGCTGTGGTTGTAGTGGCAGAAGCTGTGGTTGTTGTTGGAGCCTCTGTTGTAGTTGTAGGTACAACTGTGGTTGTAGTGGGAGAAGCTGTGGTTGTAGTGGGTGCAGCTGTTGTAGTTGTAGGTGCAGCTGTGGTTGTTGTTTGAGCCTCTGTGATAGTTATAGGGGCAGCTTTGATTGTAGTGGGAGCGGCTGTTGATGTTGTTGTAGACTCTGTATTAGTTGTTAGGTCAGCTGTTGTTGTAGTGGGAGCAGCTGTGGTTGTAATGGGAGAAACTGTGGTTGTTGTTGGAGCCTCTGTGGTAGTTGTAGGTGTAGCTGTGGTTGAAGTAGGAGTGGCTATTGTTGGAGCCTCTGTGCTAGTTGTTGGGGCAGCTGTGGTTGTAGTGACAGAAGCTGTGGTTGTTGTTGGAGCCTCTGTTGTAGTTGTAGGTGCAGCTGTGGTTGTTGTAGGAGCGGCTGTTGTAGTTGTAGGGGCAGCTGTGGTTGTAGTGGGAGAAGCTGTGGTTGTTGTTGAAGAATCTGTGGTAGTTGTTGGAGCCTCTGTGGTAGTTGTAGGGGCAGCTGTGGTTGTAGTGGCAGAAGCTGTGGTTGTTGTTGGAGCCTCTGTTGTAGTTGTAGGTACAGCTGTGGTTGTAGTGGGAGAAGCTGTGGTTGTTGTTGGAGCCTCTGTGGTAGTTGTAGGGGAAGCTGTGGTTGTAGTGGGAGAAGTTGTCGTTGTTGTTGGAGCCTCTGTGGTAGTTGTAGGTGCAGCTGTGGTTGTAGTAGCTGCAGCTGTTGTAGTTGTTGGAGCCTCTGTAGTAGTTGTTGGGGCAGCTGTTGTTGTAGTGGGAGCAGCTGTGGTTGTAGTGGGAGAAGCTGTGGTTGTTGTTTGAGCCTCTGTTGAAGTTGTAGGTGCAGCTGTGGTTGTTGTAGGAGCGGCTGTTGTAGTTGTAGGGGCAGCTGTGGTTGTAGTGGGAGAAGCTGTGGTTGTTGTTGGAGAATCTGTGGTAGTTGTTGGAGCCTCTGTGGTAGTTGTAGGGGCAGCTGTGGTTGTAGTGGCAGAAGCTGTGGTTGTTGTTGGAGCCTCTGTTGTAGTTGTAGGTACAGCTGTGGTTGTAGTGGGAGAAGCTGTGGTTGTTGTTGGAGCCTCTGTGGTAGTTGTAGGTGCAGCTGTGGTTGTAGTGGGTGCAGCTGTTGTAGTTGTAGGTGCAGCTGTGGTTGTTGTTGGAGCCTCTGTTGTTGTTGTAGGTGCAGCTGTGGTTGTCGTGGGAGCGGCTGCTGTCGTTGTTGGAGACTCTGTGGTAGTTGTAGGGGCAGCTGTGGTTGTTGTTGCAGCCTCTGTTGTTGTTGTAGGTGCAGCTGTGGTTGTAGTGGGATCAGCTGTTGTCGTTGTTGGAGCATCTGTGGTAGTTGTAGGGCCAGCTGTGGTTGTAGTGGAAGAATCTGTGGTCGTTGTTGGAGCCTCTGTGGTAGTCGTAGAGGCAGCTGTGGTTGTAGTGGGAGCAGCTGTGGTTGTTGTTGGAGCCTCTGTTGTTGTTGTAGGTGCAGCTGTGGTTGTAGTGGGAGCCTCTGTTGTAGTTGTAGGGGCAGCTGAGGTTGTCGTGGGAGTAGCTGTTGTCGTTGTTGGAGCCTCTGTGGTAGTTGTAGGTGCACTTGTGGTTGTAGTAGGAGCGGCTGTTGTCGTTGTTGGAGACTCTGTGGTAGTTGTTGGGGCAGCTGTGGTTGTAGTAGGAGCGGCTGTAGTAGTTGTTGAGGCAGCTGTTGTTGTAGTGGGAGCAGCTGTAGTACTTGTTGCAACCTCTGTTGTAGTTGTAGGTGCAGCTGTGGTTGTAGTGGGATCAGCTGTTGTCGTTGTTGGAGCCTCTGTGGTAGTTGTAGGGCCAGCTGTGGTTGTAGTGGGAGAATCTGTGGTTGTTGTTGGAGCCTCTGTGGTAGTTGTAGGTGCAGCTGTGGTTGTAGTGGGAGAATCTGTGGTCGTTGTTGGAGCCTCTGTGGTAGTTGTAGGTGCAGCTGTGGTTGTAGTGGGAGGAGCTGTGGTTGTTGTTGGAGCCTCTGTTGTTGTTGTAGGTGCAGCTGTGGTTGTCGTGGGAGCGGCTGCTGTCGTTGTTGGAGACTCTGTGGTAGTTGTAAGGGCAGCTGTGGTTGTTGTGGAAGAATCTGTTGTTGTTGTTGGAGCCTCTGTTGTTGTTGTAGGTGCAGCTGTGGTTGTAGTGGGATCAGCTGTTGTCGTTGTTGGAGCCTCTGTGGTAGTTGTAGGGCCAGCTGTGGTTGTAGTGGAAGAATCTGTGGTCGTTGTTGGAGCCTCTGTTGTTGTTGTAGGTGCAGCTGTGGTTGTAGTGGGAGCCTCTGTTGTAGTTGTAGGGGCAGCTGAGGTTGTCGTGGGAGTAGCTGTTGTCGTTGTTGGAGCCTCTGTGGTAGTTGTAGGTGCACTTGTGTTTGTAGTAGGAGCGGCTGTTATCGTTGTTGGAGACTCTGTGGTAGTTGTTGGGGCAGCTGTGGTTGTAGTAGGAGCGGCTGTAGTAGTTGTTGGGGTAGCTGTTGTTGTAGTGGGAGCAGCTGTAGTACTTGTTGCAGCCTCTGTTGTAGTTGTAGGTGCAGCTGTGGTTGTAGTGGGATCAGCTGTTGTCGTTGTTGGAGCCTCTGTTGTAGTTGTAGGTGCAGCTGTGATTGTAGTGGGAGTAGCTGTTGTCATTGTTGGAGCCTCTGTGGTAGTTGTAGGGCCAGCTGTGGTTGTAGTGGGAGAATCTGTGGTTGTTGTTGGAGCATCTGTGGTAGTTGTAGGTGCAGCTGTGGTTGTAGTGGGAGAATCTGTGGTCGTTGTTGGAGCCTCTGTGGTAGTTGTAGGTGCAGCTGTGGTTGTAGTGGGAGGAGCTGTGGTTGTTGTTGGAGCCTCTGTTGTTGTTGTAGGTGCAGCTGTGGTTGTCGTGGGAGCGGCTGCTGTCGTTGTTGGAGACTCTGTGGTAGTTGTAGGGGCAGCTGTGGTTGTTGTTGCAGCCTCTGTTGTTGTTGTAGGTGCAGCTGTGGTTGTCGTGGGAGCGGCTGCTGTCGTTGTTGGAGACTCTGTGGTAGTTGTAGGGGCAGCTGTGGTTGTTGTTGCAGCCTCTGTTGTTGTTGTTGGAGCCTCTGTAGTAGTTGTTGCAGCCTCTGTTGTAGTTGTAGGTGCAGCTGTGGTTGTAGTGGGAGGAGCTGTGGTTGTTGTTGGAGCCTCTGTTGTTGTTGTAGGTGCAGCTGTGGTTGTCGTGGGAGCGGCTGCTGTCGTTGTTGGAGACTCTGTGGTAGTTGTAGGGGCAGCTGTGGTTGTTGTTGCAGCCTCTGTTGTTGTTGTAGGTGCAGCTGTGGTTGTAGTGGGATCAGCTGTTGTCGTTGTTGGAGCCTCTGTGGTAGTTGTAGGGCCAGCTGTGGTTGTAGTGGAAGAATCTGTGGTCGTTGTTGGAGCCTCTGTGGTAGTCGTAGAGGCAGCTGTGGTTGTAGTGGGAGCAGCTGTGGTTGTTGTTGGAGCCTCTGTTGTTGTTGTAGGTGCAGCTGTGGTTGTAGTGGGAGCCTCTGTTGTAGTTGTAGGGGCAGCTGAGGTTGTCGTGGGAGTAGCTGTTGTCGTTGTTGGAGCCTCTGTGGTAGTTGTAGGTGCACTTGTGGTTGTAGTAGGAGCGGCTGTTGTCGTTGTTGGAGACTCTGTGGTAGTTGTTGGGGCAGCTGTGGTTGTAGTAGGAGCGGCTGTAGTAGTTGTTGAGGCAGCTGTTGTTGTAGTGGGAGCAGCTGTAGTACTTGTTGCAACCTCTGTTGTAGTTGTAGGTGCAGCTGTGGTTGTAGTGGGATCAGCTGTTGTCGTTGTTGGAGCCTCTGTGGTAGTTGTAGGGCCAGCAGTGGTTGTAGTGGGAGAATCTGTGGTTGTTGTTGGAGCCTCTGTGGTAGTTGTAGGTGCAGCTGTGGTTGTAGTGGGAGAATCTGTGGTCGTTGTTGGAGCCTCTGTGGTAGTTGTAGGTGCAGCTGTGGTTGTAGTGGGAGGAGCTGTGGTTGTTGTTGGAGCCTCTGTGGTAGTTGTAAGGGCAGCTGTGGTTGTTGTGGAAGAATCTGTGGTTGTTGTTGGAGCCTCTGTTGTTGTTGTAGATTCAGCTGTGGTTGTAGTGGGATCAGCTGTTGTCGTTGTTGGAGCCTCTGTGGTAGTTGTAGGGCCAGCTGTGGTTGTAGTGGGAGCCTCTGTTGTAGTTGTAGGTGCAGCTGTGGTTGTAGTGGGATCAGCTGTTGTCGTTGTTGGAGCCTCTGTTATAGTTGTAGGTGCAGCTGTGATTGTAGTGGGAGTAGCTGTTGTCGTTGTTGGAGCCTCTGTGGTAGTTGTAGGGCCAGCTGTGGTTGTAGTGGGAGAATCTGTGGTTGTTGTTGGAGCCTCTGTGGTAGTTGTAGGTGCAGCTGTGGTTGTAGTGGGAGAATCTGTGGTCGTTGTTGGAGCCTCTGTGGTAGTTGTAGGTGCAGCTGTGGTTGTAGTGGGAGGAGCTGTGGTTGTTGTTGGAGCCTCTGTTGTTGTTGTAGGTGCAGCTGTGGTTGTAGTGGGAGAATCTGTGGTCGTTGTTGGAGCCTCTGTGGTAGTTGTAGGTGCAGCTGTGGTTGTAGTGGGATCAGCTGTTGTCGTTGTTGGAGCCTCTGTGGTAGTTGTAGGTGCAGCTGTGGTTGTAGTGGGAGGAGCTGTGGTTGTTGTTGGAGCCTCTGTTGTTGTTGTAGGTGCAGCTGTGGTTGTAGTGGGAGAATCTGTGGTTGTTGTTGGAGCCTCTGTGGTAGTTGTAGGTGCAGCTGTGGTTGTAGTGGGAGAATCTGTGGTCGTTGTTGGAGCCTCTGTGGTAGTTGTAGGTGCAGCTGTGGTTGTAGTGGGAGGAGCTGTGGTTGTTGTTGGAGCCTCTGTTGTTGTTGTAGGTGCAGCTGTGGTTGTCGTGGGAGCGGCTGCTGTCGTTGTTGGAGACTCTGTGGTAGTTGTAAGGGCAGCTGTGGTTGTTGTGGAAGAATCTGTGGTTGTTGTTGGAGCCTCTGTTGTTGTTGTAGGTGCAGCTGTGGTTGTAGTGGGATCAGCTGTTGTCGTTGTTGGAGCCTCTGTGGTAGTTGTAGGACCAGCTGTGGTTGTAGTGGGAGCCTCTGTTGTAGTTGTAGGTGCAGCTGTGGTTGTAGTGGGATCAGCTGTTGTCGTTGTTGGAGCCTCTGTTATAGTTGTAGGTGCAGCTGTGATTGTAGTGGGAGTAGCTGTTGTCGTTGTTGGAGCCTCTGTGGTAGTTGTAGGGCCAGCTGTGGTTGTAGTGGGAGAATCTGTGGTTGTTGTTGGAGCCTCTGTGGTAGTTGTAGGTGCAGCTGTGGTTGTAGTGGGAGAATCTGTGGTCGTTGTTGGAGCCTCTGTGGTAGTTGTAGGTGCAGCTGTGGTTGTAGTGGGAGGAGCTGTGGTTGTTGTTGGAGCCTCTGTTGTTGTTGTAGGTGCAGCTGTGGTTGTAGTGGGAGAATCTGTGGTCGTTGTTGGAGCCTCTGTGGTAGTTGTAGGTGCAGCTGTGGTTGTAGTGGGATCAGCTGTTGTCGTTGTTGGAGCCTCTGTTGTTGTTGTTGGAGCCTCTGTAGTAGTTGTTGCAGCCTCTGTTGTAGTTGTAGGTGCAGCTGTGGTTGTAGTGGGATCAGCTGTTGTCGTTGTTGGAGCCTCTGTTGTAGTTGTAGGTGCAGCTGTGATTGTAGTGGGAGTAGCTGTTGTCGTTGTTGTAGCCTCTGTGGTAGTTGTAGGTGCAGCTGTGGTTGTAGTGGGAGAATCTGTGGTCGTTGTTGGAGCCTCTGTGGTAGTTGTAGGTGCAGCTGTGGTTGTAGTGGGAGGCGCTGTTGTTGTTGTTGGAGCCTCTGTTGTTGTTGTAGGTGCAGCTGTGGTTGTCGTGGGAGCGGCTGCTGTCGTTGTTGGAGACTCTGTGGTAGTTGTAGGGGCAGCTGTGGTTGTTGTTGCAGCCTCTGTTGTTGTTGTAGGTGCAGCTGTGGTTGTAGTGGGATCAGCTGTTGTCGTTGTTGGAGCCTCTGTGGTAGTTGTAGGGCCAGCTGTGGTTGTAGTGGAAGAATCTGTGGTCGTTGTTGGAGCCTCTGTGGTAGTCGTAGGGGCAGCTGTGGTTGTAGTGGGAGCAGCTGTGGTTGTTGTTGGAGCCTCTGTTGTTGTTGTAGGTGCAGCTGTGGTTGTAGTGTGAGCCTCTGTTGTAGTTGTAGGGGCAGCTGAGGTTGTCGTGGGAGTAGCTGTTGTCGTTGTTGGAGCCTCTGTGGTAGTTGTAGGTGCACTTGTGGTTGTAGTGGGATCAGCTGTTGTCGTTGTTGGAGCCTCTGTTGTAGTTGTAGGTGCAGCTGTGATTGTAGTTGGAGTAGCTGTTGTCGTTGTTGGAGCCTCTGTGGTAGTTGTAGGGCCAGCTGTGGTTGTAGTGGGAGAATCTGTGGTTGTTGTTGGAGCCTCTGTGGTAGTTGTAGGTGCAGCTGTGGTTGTAGTGGGAGAATCTGTGGTCGTTGTTGGAGCCTCTGTGGTAGTTGTAGGTGCAGCTGTGGTTGTAGTGGGAGGAGCTGTGGTTGTTGTTGGAGCCTCTGTTGTTGTTGTAGGTGCAGCTGTGGTTGTCGTGGGAGCGGCTGCTGTCGTTGTTGGAGCCTCTGTTATAGTTGTAGGTGCAGCTGTGATTGTAGTGGGAGTAGCTGTTGTCGTTGTTGTAGCCTCTGTGGTAGTTGTAGGGCCAGCTGTGGTTGTAGTGGAAGAATCTGTGGTTGTTGTTGGAGCCTCTGTGGTAGTTGTAGGTGCAGCTGTGGTTGTAGTGGGAGAATCTGTGGTCGTTGTTGGAGCCTCTGTGGTAGTTGTAGGTGCAGCTGTGGTTGTAGTGGGAGGAGCTGTGGTTGTTGTTGGAGCCTCTGTTGTTGTTGTAGGTGCAGCTGTTGTTGTCGTGGGAGCGGCTGCTGTCGTTGTTGGAGACTCTGTGGTAGTTGTAGGGGCAGCTGTGGTTGTTGTTGCAGCCTCTGTTGTTGTTGTTGGAGCCTCTGTAGTAGTTGTTGCAGCCTCTGTTGTAGTTGTAGGTGCAGCTGTGGTTGTAGTGGGAGGAGCTGTGGTTGTTGTTGGAGACTCTGTTGTTGTTGTAGGTGCAGCTGTGGTTGTCGTGGGAGCGGCTGCTGTCGTTGTTGGAGACTCTGTGGTAGTTGTAGGGGCAGCTGTGGTTGTTGTTGCAGCCTCTGTTGTTGTTGTAGGTGCAGCTGTGGTTGTAGTGGGATCAGCTGTTGTCGTTGTTGGAGCCTCTGTGGTAGTTGTAGGGCCAGCTGTGGTTGTAGTGGAAGAATCTGTGGTCGTTGTTGGAGCCTCTGTGGTAGTCGTAGAGGCAGCTGTGGTTGTAGTGGGAGCAGCTGTGGTTGTTGTTGGAGCCTCTGTTGTTGTTGTAGGTGCAGCTGTGGTTGTAGTGGGAGCCTCTGTTGTAGTTGTAGGGGCAGCTGAGGTTGTAGTAGGAGCGGCTGTTGTCGTTGTTGGAGACTCTGTGGTAGTTGTTGGGGCAGCTGTGGTTGTAGTAGGAGCGGCTGTAGTAGTTGTTGAGGCAGCTGTTGTTGTAGTGGGAGCAGCTGTAGTACTTGTTGCAACCTCTGTTGTAGTTGTAGGTGCAGCTGTGGTTGTAGTGGGATCAGCTGTTGTCGTTGTTGGAGCCTCTGTGGTAGTTGTAGGGCCAGCTGTGGTTGTAGTGGGAGAATCTGTGGTTGTTGTTGGAGCCTCTGTGGTAGTTGTAGGTGCAGCTGTGGTTGTAGTGGGAGAATCTGTGGTCGTTGTTGGAGCCTCTGTGGTAGTTGTAGGTGCAGCTGTGGTTGTAGTGGGAGGAGCTGTGGTTGTTGTTGGATTCTCTGTTGTTGTTGTAGGTGCAGCTGTGGTTGTCGTGGGAGCGGCTGCTGTCGTTGTTGGAGACTCTGTGGTAGTTGTAAGGGCAGCTGTGGTTGTTGTGGAAGAATCTGTGGTTGTTGTTGGAGCCTCTGTTGTTGTTGTAGGTGCAGCTGTGGTTGTAGTGGGATCAGCTGTTGTCGTTGTTGGAGCCTCTGTGGTAGTTGTAGGGCCAGCTGTGGTTGTAGTGGGAGCCTCTGTTGTAGTTGTAGGTGCAGCTGTGGTTGTAGTGGGATCAGCTGTTGTCGTTGTTGGAGCCTCTGTTATAGTTGTAGGTGCAGCTGTGATTGTAGTGGGAGTAGCTGTTGTCGTTGTTGGAGCCTCTGTGGTAGTTGTAGGGCCAGCTGTGGTTGTAGTGGGAGAATCTGTGGTTGTTGTTGGAGCCTCTGTGGTAGTTGTAGGTGCAGCTGTGGTTGTAGTGGGAGAATCTGTGGTCGTTGTTGGAGCCTCTGTGGTAGTTGTAGGTGCAGCTGTGGTTGTAGTGGGAGGAGCTGTGGTTGTTGTTGGAGCCTCTGTTGTTGTTGTAGGTGCAGCTGTGGTTGTAGTGGGAGAATCTGTGGTCGTTGTTGGAGCCTCTGTGGTAGTTGTAGGTGCAGCTGTGGTTGTAGTGGGATCAGCTGTTGTCGTTGTTGGAGCCTCTGTTGTTGTTGTTGGAGCCTCTGTAGTAGTTGTTGCAGCCGCTGTTGTAGTTGTAGGTGCAGCTGTGGTTGTAGTGGGATCAGCTGTTGTCGTTGTTGGAGCCTCTGTTGTAGTTGTAGGTGCAGCTGTGATTGTAGTGGGAGTAGCTGTTGTCGTTGTTGTAGCCTCTGTGGTAGTTGTAGGTGCAGCTGTGGTTGTAGTGGGAGAATCTGTGGTCGTTGTTGGAGCCTCTGTGGTAGTTGTAGGTGCAGCTGTGGTTGTAGTGGGAGGAGCTGTGGTTGTTGTTGGAGCCTCTGTTGTTGTTGTAGGTGCAGCTGTGGTTGTCGTGGGAGCGGCTGCTGTCGTTGTTGGAGACTCTGTGGTAGTTGTAGGGGCAGCTGTGGTTGTTGTTGCAGCCTCTGTTGTTGTTGTAGGTGCAGCTGTGGTTGTAGTGGGATCAGCTGTGGTTGTTGTTGGAGCCTCTGTTGTTGTTGTAGGTGCAGCTGTTGTTGTCGTGGGAGCGGCTGCTGTCGTTGTTGGAGACTCTGTGGTAGTTGTAGGGGCAGCTGTGGTTGTTGTTGCAGCCTCTGTTGTTGTTGTTGGAGCCTCTGTAGTAGTTGTTGCAGCCTCTGTTGTAGTTGTAGGTGCAGCTGTGGTTGTAGTGGGAGGAGCTGTGGTTGTTGTTGGAGCCTCTGTTGTTGTTGTAGGTGCAGCTGTGGTTGTCGTGGGAGCGGCTGCTGTCGTTGTTGGAGACTCTGTGGTAGTTGTAGGGGCAGCTGTGGTTGTTGTTGCAGCCTCTGTTGTTGTTGTAGGTGCAGCTGTGGTTGTAGTGGGATCAGCTGTTGTCGTTGTTGGAGCCTCTGTGGTAGTTGTAGGGCCAGCTGTGGTTGTAGTGGAAGAATCTGTGGTCGTTGTTGGAGCCTCTGTGGTAGTCGTAGGGGCAGCTGTGGTTGTAGTGGGAGCAGCTGTGGTTGTTGTTGGAGCCTCTGTTGTTGTTGTAGGTGCAGCTGTGGTTGTAGTGTGAGCCTCTGTTGTAGTTGTAGGGGCAGCTGAGGTTGTCGTGGGAGTAGCTGTTGTCGTTGTTGGAGCCTCTGTGGTAGTTGTAGGTGCACTTGTGGTTGTAGTGGGATCAGCTGTTGTCGTTGTTGGAGCCTCTGTTGTAGTTGTAGGTGCAGCTGTGATTGTAGTTGGAGTAGCTGTTGTCGTTGTTGGAGCCTCTGTGGTAGTTGTAGGGCCAGCTGTGGTTGTAGTGGGAGAATCTGTGGTTGTTGTTGGAGCCTCTGTGGTAGTTGTAGGTGCAGCTGTGGTTGTAGTGGGAGAATCTGTGGTCGTTGTTGGAGCCTCTGTGGTAGTTGTAGGTGCAGCTGTGGTTGTAGTGGGAGGAGCTGTGGTTGTTGTTGGAGCCTCTGTTGTTGTTGTAGGTGCAGCTGTGGTTGTCGTGGGAGCGGCTGCTGTCGTTGTTGGAGACTCTGTGGTAGTTGTAGGGGCAGCTGTGGTTGTTGTTGCAGCCTCTATTGTTGTTGTTGGAGCCTCTGTAGTAGTTGTTGCAGCCTCTGTTGTAGTTGTAGGTGCAGCTGTGGTTGTAGTGGGAGGAGCTGTGGTTGTTGTTGGAGCCTCTGTTGTTGTTGTAGGTGCAGCTGTGGTTGTCGTGGGAGCGGCTGCTGTCGTTGTTGGAGACTCTGTGGTAGTTGTAGGGGCAGCTGTGGTTGTTGTTGCAGCCTCTGTTGTTGTTGTAGGTGCAGCTGTGGTTGTAGTGGGATCAGCTGTTGTCGTTGTTGGAGCCTCTGTGGTAGTTGTAGGGCCAGCTGTGGTTGTAGTGGAAGAATCTGTGGTCGTTGTTGGAGCCTCTGTGGTAGTCGTAGAGGCAGCTGTGGTTGTAGTGGGAGCAGCTGTGGTTGTTGTTGGAGCCTCTGTTGTTGTTGTAGGTGCAGCTGTGGTTGTAGTGGGAGCCTCTGTTGTAGTTGTAGGGGCAGCTGAGGTTGTCGTGGGAGTAGCTGTTGTCGTTGTTGGAGCCTCTGTGGTAGTTGTAGGTGCACTTGTGGTTGTAGTAGGAGCGGCTGTTGTCGTTGTTGGAGACTCTGTGGTAGTTGTTGGGGCAGCTGTGGTTGTAGTAGGAGCGGCTGTAGTAGTTGTTGAGGCAGCTGTTGTTGTAGTGGGAGCAGCTGTAGTACTTGTTGCAACCTCTGTTGTAGTTGTAGGTGCAGCTGTGGTTGTAGTGGGATCAGCTGTTGTCGTTGTTGGAGCCTCTGTGGTAGTTGTAGGGCCAGCTGTGGTTGTAGTGGGAGAATCTGTGGTTGTTGTTGGAGCCTCTGTGGTAGTTGTAGGTGCAGCTGTGGTTGTAGTGGGAGAATCTGTGGTCGTTGTTGGAGCCTCTGTGGTAGTTGTAGGTGCAGCTGTGGTTGTAGTGGGAGGAGCTGTGGTTGTTGTTGGAGCCTCTGTTGTTGTTGTAGGTGCAGCTGTGGTTGTCGTGGGAGCGGCTGCTGTCGTTGTTGGAGACTCTGTGGTAGTTGTAAGGGCAGCTGTGGTTGTTGTGGAAGAATCTGTGGTTGTTGTTGGAGCCTCTGTTGTTGTTGTAGGTGCAGCTGTGGTTGTAGTGGGATCAGCTGTTGTCGTTGTTGGAGCCTCTGTGGTAGTTGTAGGGCCAGCTGTGGTTGTAGTGGGAGCCTCTGTTGTAGTTGTAGGTGCAGCTGTGGTTGTAGTGGGATCAGCTGTTGTCGCTGTTGGAGCCTCTGTTATAGTTGTAGGTGCAGCTGTGATTGTAGTGGGAGTAGCTGTTGTCGTTGTTGGAGCCTCTGTGGTAGTTGTAGGGCCAGCTGTGGTTGTAGTGGGAGAATCTGTGGTTGTTGTTGGAGCCTCTGTGGTAGTTGTAGGTGCAGCTGTGGTTGTAGTGGGAGAATCTGTGGTCGTTGTTGGAGCCTCTGTGGTAGTTGTAGGTGCAGCTGTGGTTGTAGTGGGAGGAGCTGTGGTTGTTGTTGGAGCCTCTGTTGTTGTTGTAGGTGCAGCTGTCGTTGTAGTGGGAGAATCTGTGGTCGTTGTTGGAGCCTCTGTGGTAGTTGTAGGTGCAGCTGTGGTTGTAGTGGGATCAGCTGTTGTCGTTGTTGGAGCCTCTGTTGTTGTTGTTGGAGCCTCTGTAGTAGTTGTTGCAGCCTCTGTTGTAGTTGTAGGTGCAGCTGTGGTTGTAGTGGGATCAGCTGTTGTCGTTGTTGGAGCCTCTGTTGTAGTTGTAGGTGCAGCTGTGATTGTAGTGGGAGTAGCTGTTGTCGTTGTTGTAGCCTCTGTGGTAGTTGTAGGTGCAGCTGTGGTTGTAGTGGGAGAATCTGTGGTCGTTGTTGGAGCCTCTGTGGTAGTTGTAGGTGCAGCTGTGGTTGTAGTGGGAGGAGCTGTGGTTGTTGTTGGAGCCTCTGTTGTTGTTGTAGGTGCAGCTGTGGTTGTCGTGGGAGCGGCTGCTGTCGTTGTTGGAGACTCTGTGGTAGTTGTAGGGGCAGCTGTGGTTGTTGTTGCAGCCTCTGTTGTTGTTGTAGGTGCAGCTGTGGTTGTAGTGGGATCAGCTGTTGTCGTTGTTGGAGCCTCTGTGGTAGTTGTAGGGCCAGCTGTGGTTGTAGTGGAAGAATCTGTGGTCGTTGTTGGAGCCTCTGTGGTAGTCGTAGGGGCAGCTGTGGTTGTAGTGGGAGCAGCTGTGGTTGTTGTTGGAGCCTCTGTTGTTGTTGTAGGTGCAGCTGTGGTTGTAGTGTGAGCCTCTGTTGTAGTTGTAGGGGCAGCTGAGGTTGTCGTGGGAGTAGCTGTTGTCGTTGTTGGAGCCTCTGTGGTAGTTGTAGGTGCACTTGTGGTTGTAGTGGGATCAGCTGTTGTCGTTGTTGGAGCCTCTGTTGTAGTTGTAGGTGCAGCTGTGATTGTAGTTGGAGTAGCTGTTGTCGTTGTTGGAGCCTCTGTTGTAGTTGTAGGGCCAGCTGTGGTTGTAGTGGGAGAATCTGTGGTTGTTGTTGGAGCCTCTGTGGTAGTTGTAGGTGCAGCTGTGGTTGTAGTGGGAGAATCTGTGGTCGTTGTTGGAGCCTCTGTGGTAGTTGTAGGTGCAGCTGTGGTTGTAGTGGGAGGAGCTGTGGTTGTTGTTGGAGCCTCTGTTGTTGTTGTAGGTGCAGCTGTGGTTGTCGTGGGAGCGGCTGCTGTCGTTGTTGGAGACTCTGTGGTAGTTGTAGGGGCAGCTGTGGTTGTTGTTGCAGCCTCTGTTGTTGTTGTTGGAGCCTCTGTAGTAGTTGTTGCAGCCTCTGTTGTAGTTGTAGGTGCAGCTGTGGTTGTAGTGGGAGCCTCTGTTGTAGTTGTAGGGCCAGCTGTGGTTGTAGTGGCAGAAGCTGTGGTTGTTGTTGGAGCCTCTGTGGTAGTTGTAGGTTCAGCTGTGGTTGTAGTGGCAGAAGCTGTGGTTGTAGTAGGAGCGGCTGTTATTGTTGTTGGAGCCTCTGTTGTAGTTGTAGGTGCAGCTGTGGTTGTTGTTGGAGCCTCTATGGTTGTTTGCGCAGTTATCGATGTTGTTAGCACTGGAAAATATTACATTATTGAACATTTGTGAACAAATAAACACATTCGCCGCATTCAAAGACATTACCATAGACAATCAAGATACCATGTTGTAAATCACAAATATTGTCATAGGCATTGGTATTACTCCATGGCTTGATTTCAAACTTTTAATTTGCCATTACATTTAACTTGAAATCTTACTTTCTGCACAACATCTCACAATTTATACACCCTGGAAAACACTGTCTTTCTTACCAGCTAAACACAACAGCAGCATTCTCCTTCTGGTCCTTTTTTCTTCCATCTCTTCACCCCCCCTAGAAGAAAAGTGTCAAATTTACACATTATGTTGAGCTGCTGTGTGCTTTGGACTGCAAGAGAAATGCATATCATTTGTTTCACTTTCAAGTTGCCGTGAACATATCCTTGTTCATAACCCCTCTAATGACATCGCTTTTAAAAGTTATTTGCAAATACGTTTTTTGTTGATCTGAAGAAATAAATATTAACCAACCCTTCAAAAATATGTGTAGAATTTAACATCTGAACGTGACAAGGAAAATACTTGAAATACAATACAATAAAATAAATACAAATATTAACTGGAATTGGTTGAAAAAATAACACTTCAGGGTTGGGTTTGCCTGATATTTGGTAAACACAGTGTGAATAATGATTCATGCAATATACCATTGAATGCATAAATATACACCTTGTGTATTTTAACTCATAAATCGGGAGTGTGTAGCTTTGTCAAATATATCATCCATTGCTTTGACTTAACTGTCATCTTTGCTTTGGACTATTAATATGTTTTCAGATGACACTTTTCACTCTTTGGATCTAAAAAGTAAACAGTTTATTGAATTCTGATAATCTGCGCTTCTGATCCTTGGTATGCTTTAAGATTGACATTCCAAGTGAAGATTTTATTTGACATCTTTTCAGTCTGGCAGTAAATTAACCAAACTTTCATATAACCTGTAATTGAGTAGCTGATGTGTAGAATAATCCTCATTAATATCACATAGAACTGTTACCAAGTTGTTTAGAGGAATACCATTACAAATAAAATGAGCAGTTATTTAGCCCTAATATTTGAGTCAATATATTTCAGTTTCATTGGAAAATTACATTTAGTAAATAACTAACATTATAATAGAAAATAGTCACAATATGGAATGCAAAATATTTGCATTTGAAGAGAACATTTATTGAACAAATATCACAATATTGAATAATCAGCATATTTGAATCCTGAATGAAAGGCATTGATTATCTCGTTATTTAACTATTTGTATGATTCGAGGGGTTGTTTAACATTTAGCTCACGTTGCTCATCCCCTTTAACCAGCTGATTAATTTATCCGAAATTTAAAACAGTAACAATTACAAATTACAATATTTTTACATAGATATATTAGCTGCAATGTAATGAGATGTTAGAAAGTGTGTTAAATTGTACTCACCTGAAATAATTAAATACAATGTGGTAGTTTCACTGAAGTCTTCTTTATGTCAGTAATTGTCCCAAAAGCACACCTTAGCCAAGTCCAGTATGTGTTTCTGTTGTTTTCTCTGTTTGACTTGTTTCTTGGTGTACTGAACTGATCAGGTGAACACTGGCATTAATATGAATCCCCTTATATTCCTCCCCTTTTAGTCATTGGTTCTTCAATTCCAAAATAGTTTGCTCCACCTGTACCATCATGGGTGTTTCTATTGTTTCTTTCGTCATATTGGGTGTACAATGATTGAAGTCACAGTATACTTGTTGTACCTGTTTTGTACCTTTGTATTTTGGACAAAGATATGTGACTAACATTCCTGCATTTGACTCATTCTGTATACCAAGGTCTATTTTAATCTTTCCCTTATAGTCTTCTATACAGGCATAGGAAATTGTACATGATATAATGCACCACCAATATGTTAGCAACTTTATGATCTCAGTACATTTTTAATTTATAAACACTCAAATTAATATTGTATGATTATATGATTTATATTGAGAGACATTGTTTTGTGATCCTATCAGTAAACACACCTCCTAATAACTCTCCATATGGATATATATATATATATATATATATATATATATATATATATATATATATATATATATATATATATATATATATATATATACATAGTTTTTACAGTCTCTTCAAACCTGATTATGGAATCAAAATACATAAACACTCAGGAATGCTAAACTGCTAAACTACAGGATTAATCTTAGCAGTGGCATTGATACTCTTGGATCATTGGCAAAATAGGCCTCTGTATTTATCTACCATAAACCTTTTCTAGGCAATAATCGGGAGGGGTTGGTTTATGCAGGAGACTCTGAGACCTATGCACTGTCAGTCAGCACCACCATCATATCACGCAGTCTTGGTACCAGGGGGCTCTTTTTAAGACAGGAACTCACCCACACTCTGTCATTGCTCAGTACAACACAGGATGGTCAGCATCTTCTTCCTGTACGCCAAGACAAATGTGTTTGTATTATCAATAAAGTGTTTATTACTTACTACTGAGTCTTCCTGCCTAAACAACTGAAATACTGTTAGAACTGTGCAGTTCTGGTTCTTGATTATCTGCTGTACAGACTATATGCATTATTCATGTTACTTTGGATAAAAGTGTTTGTTGACTGACATAAAAATACATTCTTAATTATTTTTCTTTTTTATGGAAATGATAAAACATCTAAAGTGGGACCTGCTTAAAGTGGGATGGGTGGGGCATATTACATTTGATGCATACATCTGTTGGAGTTTTTAAATGTTTTTTATGAATGGCCATGGTATATTTAGGAGTGAGCACTCGCCATATACAACAACAGAAGTATTATCAATTATCTGTTAACAATGCAATGCAAACAAACTCTGATCGTTTTTATTGTTTGAACACAGTGCCATTATTAACAATATGTTGTTTTGTGTAATATAGCCTGACATTTGCAGTGTTTATGGTCAAGATTAGAGTTAAAATTGGGTAATGTCCTTTGTCATGCTTATGATAATTTATGGGACATCTCAGATCCTGTCATACTATAGAATATGTCCGAACTTTCATTTGGTCTTTTACTTTTTTTCTTATGATTGATAGTTTAAAGAATAAAACACACATGATTGTTATTGGTATTAGTTTAAAATTTGATTGCCTCTTTTGTGTTTGTATGTATCGTATTTGTAACCATCTAAAATGTTGCATGCGTGTTCCATTAGTCTGTTTAGAGTGTAATCCACCCTAACCTCACCTTCAGCTAATCCCTTTACCTAACCATTAGGCCTTGCATTATGCTCATCTTTACAAAAAAAAAAGATGCAAGATGGCTGTAAAATGTAGGAGTGCCCAGGAATGCATTGGGACTGTGTGGACACACCTCTGTTATTCAGAGGCACTGCTTTAAATGATGTGCCTTGCACACACCTTTATTCTGATAGATAAAAACTAGAAGAACACGTTTTTAGGCATGCTGCATCAGTCTAATATAAATATCAGTAGTACAAATTATAATAGATACTATTACATTTACAAGACAGTATAAAGCTAACAAACAAAAATTATTATAAATTGCTGTTTATATTGTGTCTTTCTGGAATTTTGTTAAATTTAGTTTATACAATTTACTATTTCAACTACTATTTTTTATTTTTTCCCCGTTGATAATAATGAAAGTAATTCTGCACTTCCCACTGTAATTTGTCCCTCATTCCATACTTCTAGCCTGGACTGCATGGGCTAGTGGCCTTTTTAGGCTATGTGGTCGGTTTGCAAACAACACAATTTACAATGTGGCTTCAGGCTTCATGGGCTTGGCAGTTGAAAACCACTATTATCTGTTCACAACATCCACCGTCATCAGAAACGAACGTCAAGACATTATTTTGGTCTTTGCACGTCAGAGCTTTTCCTTAGCTGGGGAGCGGCAAATAGCGAGGGCTGCTTATCCAGTTCGGCAGCAATCTTTTAATCTTTCATTTTCTTTAACATCAAAGCAAAAGAAAATAGAGATGGTGTGGCTGCCCGCCTACTTTCACATTGAGAGCAGAATAGTTTAATGTGGATCGAACCTCGAATTACATCGTTTGACAAAGAAGATATCTTCCAATGGACATTGCGCGCGTTAATGTCATGCATAGCTTAAAATATTTTCCTTTAGGCTTTAATTTATCATTTCGAAGCTTACTGTAAACCTAAGCAATATCACAGGAGTGTTGTTAAACTGAACATCACAGCGGCCACACGCCGAGTGTTGAGATAATCATGTAGGTTAAATCAGTGTATCTGACCCAATATAGGCTACAATTTTCCAATAATGCTTAAGCCTTATTTTTTGTGTGACTATAACTAGTCACGAAAAAAACTTTTCATAAGCCAACAAGTTAAGAGATGTGAACATATCACAAAAGTAGTAAAGAAAAATGGCCCCTGATTAACAGATAATTTAGAAGACGCAAAGGCATATGGACCTCCTGTCACATTGCTGACAAATGGCATTATTCTTTTGATGTGGTTGACAAAATAGCAGAACTAGCCTACATACATTAATGACGACTATGAATAGAAAACTGATATTTCAAGCTTCACTCCCTCCCTTCCCTACCTAATTGCTGCTTTGACGTCATTTGACTTCAAAATCAGACGTCAGTCAATGCTCGTGTTGTTACTGTTGGACTCAGGGCCCTAATCATAATATATATAAATCTGGTCAAAATGTCCCCCTAATATATTGATATAAAAATATAAATCAAATATAAATGTGCTATGCTACGACAGGCAACCACACACGCTGTCCGAAATTATCATAAAAATAAAATACAAATATATTATATGTTTTTTACGTTTTCAGAGGGGGTCCCTCAGACTCCACAGCAGATTTCGTCCCCCCCAATGTTGACTCCATGGCTACGGCCTTGGTAGGCCTTCTTGCAGTATGGAATGCCAAAACCCCCAAAACGTGTAATTTAGAGTTACAAAACATTTTGTGACTAAATAGGTTGACTACTACTTCAGATTTTGTACAACAGCAATAACCATGACAACATAGGACGGGGGTTTGCTGTCCAGCCAATATATTAGTCAGTTGTTGTCTAAATATAGCCTATACCATGTTTCGGTACAATGTCATCTTTCAATTTGAAAAGGAAAGCTCAGAAGAGGTGAAAGGCTTGTTAAATTTGCTAAAGAGGTGCTGGGTATCACAGATGTCTTGGTGGAGATGATTTATAAAATACTGATTAAGAGCTCTAATAATGCAACACATAGTATGCCTTAATAGTATAATGGCGATTCCTCCTGCAGTGGAACACACAATGTTTTTTTATTGCTAATGGTCAAGAGATTAAATAAATAGTTAACTTCTATGAACCCTATAGCCTACCTGATGTAGCCTATTCTGTGTCCAGGAGGCTTAAACCCCATTTAGATTTTGTGATTCCGGATATATCTCAATGAGATGTGACAGATAGAGGAAACCTGGAGGAGGTTGTGCTACATTTATTAGAAATAGTGTAGCATGTCGCACTAAAGAAAATTACGTTTAATGTGTCATGGTGGATGTTTTTGGTACAAATCAGTTGGGATATTTTTGCAATCCTTGTCAGGCTTTGGCCCAGGGCTCTCTAGTTTCACACATGCGCCGTGAGACACATTTCAAACATTTCTCACCCAACACCTTGCATTTCTCACGCGGAGAAGTAAGGGATAACTTGCCCCGCTATATAGGCTACAATTGATGGATGAGGCGCTGGCATACGGAGGTAGCTACCTAACCCCCCCCCCCCCCCACCCAGCCTATTAGGCTACGGTGTGAAGTGAACTCAAATCAGATCACTCCCATGGCATGCATCTGCCTCGCCTTAATCACGTTTCGAGAACATGACCGAGGACCAATTGGCTGAGTCCTGCCCACAAAGAATTCCAACACCTCCCATCGAGTAGTTAACTATTAGGCTAGCCTCCACCAGATAAGGGCCTACTTGCGGTCAATTTTGCTGCTGGGTTGAGAAAAGGGTCACCCTTTGTGTGGGATTCAGATTAAAATTTTCAATGTTAATTTAAAGTCATTTATCATTTAGTCATTTGGCAGACGCTCTTATCCAGTGCGACTTACAGTAAGTACAGGGACATTCCCCCGAGGCAAGTAGGGTGAAGTACGTTGCCCAAGGACACGTCATTTTTCACAGCCAGGAATCGAACCAGCAACCTTCTGATCAATATCCCGATGTAACAGACGTGGTCTTGCAAGCTCCGTCAGAGGTATCGGGCAAATCGTCCAGCACTGGGTTCGAACTTACCACCTCTGGCTTCCCAAGCGCCACCGTAGTGGTGGCAACTACGCCAACGAAAAGCTAGCAATTCGTTGACGCGGGTGGCCTGTTACATACCTGAGGAGTGAGTTTCACCGATACACACCGGCTACACCGATTCCCTAACCGCTCAGCCATCTGATTAAGAAAAATGCTTCAATGAATCAGCTAGATTTTAAGTAAGGGATTGTACTGAGAATGGATTGTCCCAGTGTACAATTAATGGACGAGGCGCAGGCATACGGAGGTACGTTTTCTGTCGAGATGAGAGATGTTTTGAATTAGACAGAGTTAAGCCACCTACCAGCCAATCAGAAACACCAGCAATAAAATCATCGTCACTGTTCTCCTCTGAACAGAAGAGGGCGATGTCTACCTGGACAGCCAGGTAGGCTAGATATAATTCAAATTCAGACCAGGGGCGTAGCCACGGGTAGGCCTGGGTATAGACACAGGCCTACCCAATTTGTTCTAAGGCCTACCCAAAAATGAAAATATATAATTATGCACCGGGTGCACATCGCAAAGTAAATTAGTAAAAAAAAAACTGAAAAGATGCCTATCCATATTTTTCTAGGCCTACCCAAAAATATTTTTCTGGCTACACCCCTGATTCAGATGTCCTATTTCTTTGGAATTTGTCACATATCAGATCACAGTTTAGTCTACAAAAGGGCTCTCAAGTCTCACGCATTCACCGTGAGACTCACTAATTTCAACCAGTGGACTAACAGAATCAGAATCATAATTTGGTTTTATTCGCCATGTAGGTTTACACAAACATTGAATTTACTGTGGCCAGAATGTGCAAACAATACACATATACGGATCTTCAAAGTATAAAAGTACAGTAGTCTAACTAATCCTAGGAACTAACAATCTAAAAAATGAAACAATTTAAAATGTAAATTATAAATAAAATATATAAAAACAAGAATTTGAATATGAATGGGCAATAGTGCAAATAAGGTGGCTAGTGCATGGTGCAACAGGTGTCTGATGGATTTATAATAGATGATAGTTAAATGTCAGTGGGAGTCCTTGGCCTTGTTGAAGAGGCCAGTAGCGGATGGAAAGAAACTAATCTTGTGGCGTGAGGTTTTGGTCCTGATGGACCACAGCCTTCTGCCGGAGGGGAGTAGCTGGAACAGTGTCCAGGGTGGGAGGAGTCGGCCACAATCTTCCTCGCTCGCCTCCTCGAGGTGTGCCGAGGGTAGGCAGATTGCAGCCAATCACCTTCTCAGCAGCGCGGATGATACGTGCAGATTAAACAGTGGACACAGGCTATCTGGCCATAAATCCTATTTACGTCTGTCTCGTTTGTCTGCATGGCAAATTAAAATAAATATTCCACTTAGGCCTATACGCAATTTTAACAACCTATTTTTGTTAAACCAATATAAACCCTGGTTTTTCAAACAAGCCTACTATTAGCCTATGAAAGCTTTATATACTTTTTTTTATAGGCCTGCACTCTTTCTTTCTTCTTAATGTTTGGACCGTACCGCAAATGTAGACGCAAAATGACCGTGGATGTGAGGTTTTGGAATTCTTTGTGGGCTTAGTGACAGGACTCAGCCGATATAGTCCTCGGTCATGTTTTCGAAACGTGATTAAGGCGAGGCAGACGCATGCCATGGGAGTGATCTGACTGTAGTGCGTTAGGTAGCTATACTTCCTACGTATGCCTGCGCCTTGTCCATCAATTGTAGCCTATAGTCTATATAGCGGGGCAAGTTACTTCTCGGCGTCAGAAATACAAGGTTTTGCTTGAGACCGTGAACGGGTTGAAATGCGTGACGGTGCGTTTACACTGCAGCGACGCGATGCGAGCGACAACATGTTTTCCATTCATTTTCAATGGAGCCAGGCGAATCGCTTGCGTGGTGCATTGTGGGTAGCGACGCGACGCGATCGAGTTGAGATTTTCTCAACTTTATGCAAATGAGGAGCGATTTTCGCTAGCGATGGCCAATGGCAGTGTTTTCTTGTTTCTCGTAACGTAGCAACCATGGTAAACATTTCTAGCTTTCAGTTTTTAAGATGGAGGAGAAACTAATCGCCTGTGTGGCTGCATATCCAGTCCTGTACGATAGGTCTCTGTATTTGTACAAAGACATTAATAAAAAGAATGAGGCCATGCGCAGGTTTGCCGACGTTGTCGGTGCTCCTGGTGTTTTTTTTGTACTTTGTACTCTCGAACAAAGTTACGTTCCAGGGAGTTCCAGCCGGGCTACTACTATAAGCCCGGCTGGAACTCCCTGGTCGTATCGACAGATTAGCAGAGACTTTGAGTACTATAATAAAACGTTTTTAACGTCTATTAAACAGTTTTGTATTTTGTATACAAGTTGTATTTTGATCGATGTTGCGAGTACGTAAACCCAAGTCTGCACACTTGGCCATGACAACTACAACAGTGACTTTAGAGAACTACAATTCTACATTAATCTGTTTGATACGCCCCCGCGCGTGGTGAACTGTGGGAAGGCGAGCGATGGCAAGCGATTCGCGTTGCTGCAGTGTAAACGCACTGTGAGAGCCCTGATTGAAAAGCATAGTCTGTGGACTTCTAGGCATGGGTTTACTGCAACAAGCAGGACAATTGATTTATTTCCCATTTTAAAAGTTTAACGTTTCAAATGTAACCTATTGGCTATTTGTGTGTCGTTGTAGGCCTACAGATCCATCTGTAGGCCTACGCTTTAGCAACTAAAAAGAAGGGGAAGAAACACAAAAATAAGATTTGTCGAGTCACTAGAGAGAACAACAATCTTAAAATAACACCTTTATTCATTTGGTCACATGACATTTTGGGTTGGGTCTGACGTCATGTGACCAAAATGAATGAGGAAGCTGAGGCTTCCCATCAGTTTTTGATGAAAGGCATTTTTTTGCGAAGTGTCATGCGTAAGGAAAACTATATCCGTCCAGCAGATCCTTACCATACACCAACACATTATGGTGTAGGCTAGGACATTAAATCAAACGTAATGCTAATACGAGTGTTGTCATGATCCAAAGAGGACACATGGCTATATCTAAAATGTCCTGATTCTAATTGTCTGATATTGGCCGACATCGTATTACAGGAGCCTAGAAATAATAATAATAATACTATTTATAATGCACTTTATATTAGCTAAAATATTAAAGTGCTACAGGTTAAAAACAAGAAAGGGCAAAAAAATAATGTCGACCAAAAAAGAAAAATAGGACAGAATAAAAGAGTCAATTACCAAAGGCTCTGTTAAAAAGGTGGGTTTTGAGGCCACGTTTAAAAGCATCCACAGTCTGTGGTGTCCTCGGGTGATCAGGGAGAGCATTCCACAGACTGGGAGCGGCTGAACAGAAAGCCCGAACCTTTACGCAGCTTAGTCCTTGGTGGTTTCAGGAGATGTTTTTCAGCAGATGACAGATAATGATATTAATAGACAATGCTGAATGCACAAGCACATTCTCTCACGTTTAGTATGCACATATGGGGTGAACATGTACCCGTTCAGAGCCTATTTTAGATGGTGATGTACAAATTAAATGATTGTGGCTGCAGGAGTCAAGACCTTCCAATTGTTTTAGAGAAATCTATACCAATTCTAACTGTGGAGACATTGGTACAGCTGTCTCCTTGTAAGACATTGACACATAGACACATCTTTGTGTATCTGGACCCTAAGTAAATAAAAGATGTGTGTGATGGCCTTACTCAAAACTGAAAATTATACAAAAGAGAGGGCAAACCAACGTAAAGTAAACACATAATGGCACAATATAAGAAAGGGCCAAAGTGGCATGCTTGAAAATTCTCTATCTAGAAAGGTGCATATAGGTTTCTGAAATGTTAGTAGTAGAATAATTATTATCATTATTATTTTTGTTGCTGTACAGCCTAGTTCTTATGAATATGTTTGTAAATACTTCCATGGTGACTGCTGCTTTCTTAGGTAACCATTTGTTATCTTGATCAAATTCAGAGTTGCCACACTCATGACATTTACTCATTGACATGCCTATCAGTCAATCAGGAAATAAAGTTTTCCAATTGTATTTTTCAAAATGTTGTCTAGCGAGTTTTCGCTCAGGGTTGGGCGAAATGTTTCCTTTTCATAAATGCCCTTAAATGATTGTTGCCAATGCAGTTCTCTTCTCTAGAACAATTCTGTCTGTTGCTGTCTATAGGTACAGGTCTGTGCAAGTAGAATAAGCTACACTGTGAGCATATTACACTGTGAAGCTTGATTAAGAGGTGAGTGGATCTGCTTTTGTATTTGAGATTAGCATAAACCTTTTAATAACTGGGCTATTTGTTAATTTGCAAAAGTGATGTCAAAGGGACACGATGCAACTGTCTTAATTGGAAATATATATACATAGGCCTATATGTATTAAAAAGTTATAAGAAATGTAATATGGCACTTTTTGGCAAGACTTCAGTCTACTGATAATTGATTCGAATGAATTATTCTATTTATGACAATCAGAACAAGAACATAAATGGTGCCAACATCAAAAGAGAGGATGCTGTACAATTTTATAGCCTACTTTTTATATCAACGTGAGAGCCCCATGTATAAGTGAATTTATCTAATTGTATTTGAATCCCCAATTTACAGAATAAAAACCTTCAGGGGTGTGCATAAACAGGACCATGCATTTGAAGATTTTGATGGTGGTCTTGTGGCTTTTTGCTGGTGAGTTTGTCCAACCTCTTACTGCTCTCCTGACACAATTCTTAAAATAGCATGGTGCAAAAATATTATGGCAATTTATTTGTGATTTATTACTTATTAAGTGCCAATAGCTACATAGCCTATAGCCTGTTAAAACTTTTCCTGATTTTCAGACATCAAAACTTCGCTAAGATTCCATGTGACTAAATATGTCAAAAATGTTGACATATTTGTTAAAAAAATGTTACTTTAAACAACAGCTTTCCCCAACCACCGGTCCGCGGGTCATTTGGTACCGGGCCGCACATAAATAAATAACTAAATAAATAACATTATTTCCGTTTAATTGATTATCAGAGTCTGAAAGATGTTTTATTTAGAAAAATGACCAGATTCTCTCCTCCGCGGGCCTTTTCCCCTGAGCAAAGCTAATTTTTTAACAAGTTTGTGGGCTTCATTTAGCGCTTACTGTCACGCGCGTTTCTTCCTCTTGACACATGACACGTGAAAGTTACCGCTCAAGGAAGCCTGTTTGAAACAACCACTCTGCCGGTGTTTTGGATGAAAATCAAGGCTGAATATTCTGAGATCGCCACAAGCACTGAAAACCCTGCTTCCATTTCCAACATCCTATCTTTGTGAAGCGGGATTTTCTGCCGTGACAACAATCAAAACAAAATCACGGAATAATAGGGGGACGCCCCCCTAATATAATGGTAGGGGAAACACTGCAGCATGGCAAGACATCCAGCCATGTAAACTTGCTTTCAAATTAGCATACTCAATTACACGGATACATTTAGGGTGATTTCAGGTAATGTGGGACACTTTTTGGTAGAGGCTCCATAGACTTCCAAAAAACCTGTTAACTCACCCCATTGGTGTTTCTGTAAATGGTTTTAGGGCTTAGGAACATTTTCATGTTGGAATGAAATGGGAATACACAGTATTTTAGGAGCTACACACTTTCAAACATAACACGACCCCCTCTTTCACTCAGGCAGCTTTTTAAGGTAATGTGGGACGGCTTGTGTGGTAAAGTGGGACAGTCATGTCTGTCAGCATATAGGACAACAATTCTAGGTGCAAGGGTGTGGCAAGATTCATTGGGTGTGCTCAAGCCTTCGGCGAGAGCACAACCTTTGTTCTCTCACATATATATTATTATTATTTTATTTTGTTATTTTTGCCCCCCTAAAACTCAGTCAATATTTGGCCTACATAGACAACGTAGGTGTCAAAAGTTTCGTCTTGGTAGCGATTGAGTTGCTTCTATTGGAATTTACGTTCCGTTGCATGGTTTAGGCTCAAGTTAAGTTTTTGTGGCGAAAAGTGAGTGTTAGCTAGGCTAACTATAGCTTTACTGCAAGGCAGCGGCAGAAACGCCACAAGCACAGAGGCCAGGGTGATAACTATTTACTCATTTTACTTTGTGATATGACACACAATTGTGATGTGTAATGTACAGTATAAGCTGATATTATTAAGGAAGTACATCTACTTTCGGAAACAGTAGTCTACTATTTCACTGAAGTATTAGCATCATGACATTAGCCTGTGTTGCCCGGGCAACACATACTACAGTGGTCTATGATGTAGCGTTATCTGTTTTCAATCGTTAAAATAAACATTCCTCACATATACATTTTCGTTGTAGGATTTATTCTGACATTAGTAAACGATTTGTTGGTGAAATGACCATTACCTGTGGTTTCAAACCAGTGTAGCTCACTGCAACGCTGTAGCTTACGCGAGACACACTACAAAAACATCTACACTACAGTACACAGCTGTTTAGGAAGTCAAACGGCGACAGAACATGTTCGGCACTCCCCTTACTTAAATCAAAAGTCTAACTACTAACCTGAACTTCATTACCACAGCCTAAACGTTGTCAATCTGTTCATGAAAATAATTAATTTCAGTTTAAACCGTACAACGGAACGTTAAATCCAATTCAACCAACGCAATCGCTATCAAGACGAACACAGCAGTGGTCTAGTACTGTACCGTAGTAGTACAATTTACCGGGGCAGCTTCTCCACACAGGGCTATATCGCATTTTGCGTTGTTACTGACAATGATCGCTACCAGTGAGCTTTTTATGAATGAGCGATTTTCCACTAAATAAATGTCAAGCTTATTTACGTTTTGGGGGGCATATTTTCAGTTAGCAGATGGTACTGTTTGAATCGCGATTCCATCTTCTACTGCCGGGTAACGTCGTAGAATAATCTTCAAAGGGGGTTCTTTATTAATGAATGAATGCAATGAGTAGGCTAAATGCCTGAAAATATCATGAGAAGGGAAAAACTTAAAATGACGTTTAAGTCATAGAGATTAGGTCAATTTTTACACCGGTCTGCCAAATGTATTCGTTTTGATTCAACGATGAGGCTGCCTCTTGCAGGGGAAATGAGAAGACATCTATTTCATTCTACACTTCACTCGTATTTTGAGTTGTAAATGAGCAGCAAAAAAAAAGATGCTTTTAAATCTATGTAATATTTATACATAATAAGTAGGCCCTATGCATTTTTATATAAAATATACAGGAATATCAGTTGTAAAAATGGCATTAAAATCCTTGTACAACCGATGCAAGCAAGCACACCCTACAATTTCACCAGAAATTGTACCCTCTCTAGTTTAGTTGTGGGGTTTGACTTATACAATAGGCATAAAGTGTAACTGGTGTAAACCTTAGTGATCTGCAGTCTATGTGCTAGCTAGCTAGTCACGATGCGTTAGCATTTCGTTGGACTAGCGTTGGTGGTCACGCTTACAAGTCTGAAAGCGCTGGTTCGATGACAGTGAAAGTTGTTATTTAGTTGGGAACTTAAGTGCAGTGTGATGCATTGGTATTAAAAATGTGAGAACTGTCGAAGTAAATTACTTTTATAGCATAAACAAAGCTGTGGTATCGTCATCATCTGGTTCATATAGATACTATTGCAATACCACCCCACTCCAGCAGGAGGTACAGTTAACCCTGAAGGTCAAGACCTTGACAGTAGATTAGGCAGTCCCAACCTGAGTGATGTCTACAACTACAAATCTACAACCTCTGTGAGTTCTTATATTAAATACTGAACATGATCATCTGGATTGAATCCTCATTTAATGGACACTACGTTATCACAAAAGCATTACTAGATGTCCCACTTTACCTGAAGAATGACATGATCAGGTAATGTGGGACAGTCACATAAAACGTTTTTTTTTTGCTAACAAAGCATTATTTTACACATGTTTGTGTGTGTTTCAATCAGTGGTTAAACCTGAAGGATTCATAAATCTATGTGTCTATTCCAATATGTAATGATGGTATTCAATGACACAAATCTGTGTTCTAGAAAGAGTGGTCTGGAGTCGCAGAGGTCCGATAATATCAGCTTTAATGCAGCAGTTGGAAATCAACAAGTACAGAGCTCTGGGGTTGTCTAAGTTTCCCTACCCGCAACAGAGTTTGGGCTGGTTCACGAAGTCCAACTGGCTATCTTTCCCTGCCCCAGCATATCATATACAATGCAATTGAAACACAAGTATCAAAAAAGGGTTGAGCTTGTTCTCTCGTGCATCAGGAAGTTGTTCTTGCCTACGCGTCCCACCTGCTCGGGTGCCATCTCCACCCAGTTTCAAGGTTGTTTCTGAAAATGAAGAGATAGAGACACAAAGAACAGCCTGCTTCCCACACCCTGTGTGAGACACCATGTTTAAGCCTGAGCACACTTCTCAGATCATAAAACAGAACTTTAATAAGCACAATGCATAACTTTACTAAGCACAATATATTCTTTAAACCCCTTCATTATGCTGCAATAGTACTCATTGTAACTTAATTTAAATTCCTTTGCCAGCCTTATCATTGAGAAATAGAATATGCCGTTGAACTTTCGATGCGTTTTTTCTGTACGGACCCCCTGTCAAGCCAGATCACGCATACTCAGATGATGTCAGACAAATAAAAACCACTGCATAGTGACTAGAAGTATTGTATTTACGAGTCAAGATCAGCTCTGGTGATTGGATGTCGGTTTTGCACATATTAAATCATCAAAATGCATAACTGTCCCACTTTACCTGATGTCCCACATTACCTGAACTCACCCTACATTTATTCATTTAGCAGACGCTTTTATCCAAAGCGACTTCCAAGAGAGAGCTTTACAAAGTGCAAAGGTCACTGATCATAACAACGAGATAGCCCCAAACATTGCGGGTAGCCAAAACATGAAGCATACATTGTGAAAAAACAAATAAGTGCCAAAGGCCAGAACCACAAGAGCATAGTTAAACAAGTTACAATTAAACAACATGAACCTCAAAAGTGCGAGAGTGTACCTGTAGAAAAAGCAAGCAACCATAATATATTTCACAGCGGGTACAATAATTTGTGGGTGAAGTGCCTTGCCCAAGGACACAACGTCATTTGGTTGGCATAGCCGGAAAACGAACTAGCAACTTTCTGATTACCAGCCCGATTCCCTAACCACTCAGCCATCTGACTCCAGCCATGGACTGACTGTTTAGGTGCACGCCCAGGCCATGGACTAGGCTACTCCCCGGACGTTGTGAGAGAGGGTGAGGCCAGCCTTTTTTTTTTACTCACGAAGACAGTCTCCCTGCCTGGACCTGCGCACTTTTAAATGTAGATTTTCTGAATGGCAGAACATTCGTTTATATTGGTGTTGGATATTATTATACCAAAAATGCTTCGGAGCATGCCAATTAGTTATGTTGTTGGAATTAATGGAACATGTTAGCTCATGAAAAGCTTGGTTGCATCGGAGCCAACTAAAGTGGACTGTGTATCTGAGGCAAATTGCTTTAATTTCCCACAATGCACCCCGATGAGGCCTCGCTCTGCTCATACGATGCATCTGTAGCCTACACCCTAGCTGAAATGAATTAATTTGATTGAGTAAGGCAAACTTTAAATGTAGCCTATTGAACAAATCTAATCATTTGTCAATTCAATTGAAAGGTAGCTGACATGGGTGAATTTCTCTGGTTATTTTTCAACTAATTAACTAGCCTTGAATGACTTAGAATCTTGTCCAAAGACATAACTTTTTTGAAGAAAATAGTATGTCTTCTGAACGAGACAGCCTACTAAGTCTTCTGAACTGGATAATAAACTGCATAGCCTAATAGCCAAGTCATTCAATCAAGACAGACCCAAACGGTACAATAAGTAAGCTACATGTTTAAACAATTTAGGCGATCTACCCTGTTAAGAAGCGAGTCAAACCCAGGTTTTTAGACACCTGCAGTTACCTCACTAACCCTAATCCTGCTTCGTAGTATAGGCCCCAGGCAACTTGGATTACAGCACCGCTGTCCTTTACCAATAGCTAGATATTATCTCAAAGACCTTTTGACAAGAACTCACACATTTGTTATTGTTGCCACCCCTGTGCCAACTCTGTTAATGCCACAACCACACCTGTGCCAGTTTTCTTGATTCTCATTACATCATCACCTGAAATTTTTCTGCCCTGGAAGGTCCCTGCTCATCTGACTTTTGTGATAACTTCCCTTTGTTTTAGTCAAGAGTTTGGTGGTTATGTGTAAAAAATATTTCCCAGTGAAATAAAGTAAAAAAAACTTTTACTTTTTACTTTCGCCTCTTTGTCAACTGGCTCCTCCTGAGATGTTTTCTCAGCGGACCTCTTTAACGCCTGCGATGTAACGCCACATTTTTTTGAAGTGTCCGGGTGAAACAGTAGGCTATGCTATTTTTTTTACCCGCCACGGTGGCCGGTAGGTGAAGCGAGTTTACCCGCCACAGCACAAAATCACCCGCATTTGGCTGGTGGCGGGTGCTAATTTCCATCCCTGATATATACTGTAGCCTACTTCTTCTACTTTCTGCACCAGTTACTGCAACAATGACAACAGACGATCCCACTACAAACACAGCTGCACCTACAACTACCACTGAGGCTCCAACAACTACCACAGAGGCTCCAACAACAACCACAGCTTCTCCCACTACAACCACAACTGCTCCAACAACTACCACAGAGGCTCCGACAACTACCACAGACGCTCCAACAACAACCACAGCTTCTCCCACTACAACCACAGCTGCACCTACAACTACAACAGAGGCTGCAACAACTACTACAGAGGCTCCAACAACAACAGAGGCTGCAACAACAACCACAGCTGCCCCTACAACTACCACAGAGTCTCCAACAACAACCACAGCTCCTCCCACTACAACCACAGCTGCACCTACAACTACCACAGAGGCTCCAACAACGACCACAGATTCTCCCACTACAACCACAGCTGCACCTACAACTACCACAGAGGCTCCAACAACGACCACAGATTCTCCCACTACAACCACAGCTGGCCCTACAACTACCACAGAGGCTCCAACAACGACAACAGCTACTCCCATTACAACCACAGCTGCACCTACAACTACAACAGAGGCTCCAACAACGACAACAGCTGATCCCACTACAACCACAGCTGCACCTACAACTACAACAGCTGCTCCCACTACAACCACAGCTGCACCTACAACTACAACAGCTGCACCCACTACAACCACAGCTGCACCTACAACTACCACAGAGGCTCCAACAACAACCACAGCTTCTGCCACTACAACCACAACTGCTCCAACAACCACCACAGAGGCTCCGACAACTACCACAGACGCTCGAACAACAACAACAGAGGCTGCAACAACAACCACAGCTGCCCCTACAACTACCACAGAGTCTCCAACAACGCCAGCAGCCGCTCCCACAACAACCACAGCTGCACCTATAACTATCACAGAGGCTGCAACAACAACAACAACAGAGGCTGCAACAACAACCACAGCTGCCCCTACAACTACCACAGAGGCTCCAACAACGACAACAGCCGCTCCCACTACAACCACAGCTGCCCCTATAACTATCACAGAGGCTGCAACAACTACTACAGAGGCTCCAACAACAACAACAGAGGCTGCAACAACAACCACAGCTGCCCCTACAACTACCACAGAGTCTCCGACAACCACAGCTGCACCTACAACAACAACAGAGGCTCCAACAACAACCACAGCTTCTCCCACTACAACCACAGCTGCACCTACAACTACAACAGAGGCTCCAACAACAACCACAGCTTCTGCCACTACAACCACAGCTGCCCCTACAACTGCCAGAGAGGCTCCAACAACTACCACAGAGGCTCCAACAACGACCACAGATTCTCCCACTACAACCACAGCTGGCCCTACAACTACCACAGAGGCTCCAACAACGACAACAGACGATCCCACTACAAACACAGCTGCACCTACAACTACCACTGAGGCTCCAACAACTACCACAGAGGCTCCAACAACAACCACAGCTTCTCCCACTACAACCACAACTGCTCCAACAACTACCACAGAGGCTCCGACAACTACCACAGACGCTCCAACAACAACCACAGCTTCTCCCACTACAACCACAGCTGCACCTACAACTACAACAGAGGCTGCAACAACTACTACAGAGGCTCCAACAACAACAGAGGCTGCAACAACAACCACAGCTGCCCCTACAACTACCACAGAGTCTCCAACAACAACCACAGCTCCTCCCACTACAACCACAGCTGCACCTACAACTACCACAGAGGCTCCAACAACGACCACAGATTCTCCCACTACAACCACAGCTGCACCTACAACTACCACAGAGGCTCCAACAACGACCACAGATTCTCCCACTACAACCACAGCTGGCCCTACAACTACCACAGAGGCTCCAACAACGACAACAGCTACTCCCATTACAACCACAGCTGCACCTACAACTACAACAGAGGCTCCAACAACGACAACAGCTGATCCCACTACAACCACAGCTGCACCTACAACTACAACAGCTGCTCCCACTACAACCACAGCTGCACCTACAACTACAACAGCTGCACCCACTACAACCACAGCTGCACCTACAACTACCACAGAGGCTCCAACAACAACCACAGCTTCTGCCACTACAACCACAACTGCTCCAACAACCACCACAGAGGCTCCGACAACTACCACAGACGCTCGAACAACAACAACAGAGGCTGCAACAACAACCACAGCTGCCCCTACAACTACCACAGAGTCTCCAACAACGCCAGCAGCCGCTCCCACAACAACCACAGCTGCACCTATAACTATCACAGAGGCTGCAACAACAACAACAGAGGCTGCAACAACAACCACAGCTGCCCCTACAACTACCACAGAGGCTCCAACAACGACAACAGCCGCTCCCACTACAACCACAGCTGCCCCTATAACTATCACAGAGGCTGCAACAACTACTACAGAGGCTCCAACAACAACAACAGAGGCTGCAACAACAACCACAGCTGCCCCTACAACTACCACAGAGTCTCCGACAACCACAGCTGCACCTACAACAACAAAAGAGGCTCCAACAACAACCACAGCTTCTCCCACTACAACCACAGCTGCACCTACAACTACAACAGAGGCTCCAACAACAACCACAGCTTCTGCCACTACAACCACAGCTGCCCCTACAACTGCCACAGAGGCTCCAACAACTACCACAGAGGCTCCAACAACGACCACAGATTCTCCCACTACAACCACAGCTGGCCCTACAACTACCACAGAGGCTCCAACAACGACAACAGCCGCTCCCACTACAACCACAGCTGCCCCTATAACTATCACAGAGGCTCCAACAACAACCACAGCTGCACATACAACTCCAACAACTGCTCCCACTACAAGCACAGCTGCTCCCACTACAACCACAGCTAACCCAACAACTACCACAGAGGCTCCAACAACAACCACAGCTGCACCTACAACTACAACAGCTGCTCCCACTACAACCACAGCTGCACCTACAACTACAACAGAGGCTGCAACAACTACTACAGAGGCTGCAACAACAACCACAGCTGCCCCTACAACTACCACAGAGTCTCCAACAACGACAGCAGCCGCTCCCACGAAAACCACAGCTGCACCTACAACAACAACAGAGGCTCCAACAACGACCACAGATTCTCCCACTACAACCACAGCTGCACCTACAACTACCACAGAGGCTCCAACAACGACCACAGATTCTCCCACTACAACCACAGCTGGCCCTACAACTACCACAGAGGCTCCAACAACGACAACAGCCGCTCCCACTACAACCACAGCTGCCCCTATAACTATCACAGAGGCTGCAACAACTACTACAGAGGCTCCAACAACAACAACAGCTGCACCTACAACTACAACAGCTGCTCCCACTACAACCACAGCTGCACCTACAACTACAACATCTGTACCCACTACAACCACAGCTGCCCCAACAACTACTACAGCTTCTCCCACTACAACCACAACTGCTCCAACAACTACCACAGAGGCTCCGACAACTACCACAGACGCTCCCACTACAACCACAGCTGCCCCTATAACTACCACAGAGGCTCCAACAACAACCACAGCTGCACCTACAACTACAACAGCTGCTCCCACTACAACCACAGCTGCACCTACAACTACCACAGAGGCTCCAACAACAACCACAGCTTCTCCCACTACAACCACAGCTGCCCCTACAACTAGCACAGAGGCTGCAACAACAACAACAACAACAACAGACACTCCTACTACGACCACAGCCACACCTACAACTACAACAGACGCTACAACATCAACCACAGCTTCTCCCACTACAACCACAACTGCTCCAACAACAACCACAGCTGCACCTACAAGTATAACAGAGGCTCCAACAACAACCACAGCTACTCCCACTGCAACCACAGCTGCACCTACAACTACAACAGAGGCTCCAACAACAACAACAGCCGTTGTACCAACCACAACAGCAGCCCCATCAGTGCCAGAAGTCAAGTTAGAGTTTAAACTGGAGCTAACATTCTCAGAGGATCTGAAGAATACATCCTCTCCAGAGTTCCAATCGTTGGCAAATAAAGTAACAACTGCAGTGAGTTAACTTTATATTTAGTTTAATCATAAAATTGGGCATGGACTCAGTGTTATGTTTAGTTGATCAAGACGCTATCATTGCAATATGTTTCAAACTGTTTTTAAACAGCTTTACAGGTTGCCTGGTAATATCTCAGTGTGAATATTATATTTGTTATTTTATTTTACACAGCTCAACAATGTCTACGAAAACAAATATGGATCCAGCTTCAATCGCACTAAAATTCAAGGCTTCAGGTGTGAAATGTGCATTTTATTAAAATAATACTATAATAATACAACAAACTGTTGTATTAGACAATTTTGGATAATGGTACTTTGTTCATTGTCATATGTTATGTTTTTACAGACAAGGGTCAGTTGTGGTAGATACTGTGCTGGTGTTTAACAACATCAGTTCAGTCCCTGAGCCCACTGATGTGGCTACCACTATGGTGGAGGCCGTGTCCAGCAACAGCTCCAACTTCTCCCTCCCAGTGAACACATCTTCAATTGCGGTGACAAGTAAGATTGGGATAAAACATTTAATTTCCAGTAAACATAATACATTTAGCTATTATAGATTAACAACGTAGAGAAGTGCTGAAGGTAAGGAATTTATGTCAAACTGCTCAGATGAGGATTTATAATTCTGCATTATTTTTTACATTTACATTTATGCATTTAGCAGATGCTTTTATCCAAAGCGACTTCCAGGAGAGAGCTTTACAAAAGTGCATAGGTCACTGATCATAACAACGAGATAGCCCCGAACATTGCGAGCAGCCAAAACATGAAGCATACATTGTGAAAACCAAATGTGCCAAAGGGAAGAACCATAAGAGCATGCAGTTAAACAAGTTACAATTAAACAACATGAAACTCAAAAGTGCAAGTAGAAAAACAATCAACAGTAAAAAAATATATATTTCACAGCGAGTACAATAATTTAAATCCGTTATAACCAACCAACAAGAGCAACAAGTCTCTCAATAAGAGTCATTGTGATCCTGGAGGAAACTAACATCAGGTCCAGCCAAGCATTCCTAAGTGCCGTTGTACTCCCGGAACAAGTGCGTCTTGAGCCTTTTCTTGAAGGTGGGGAGACAGTCAGTGTCCCTGATGGAGGTGGGTAGTTGATTCCACCATTGGGGGGCCATACAGGAGAAAAGCTTGTGTTGGGACCGGGCACTCTTGAGCGGTGGGACCACCAGACGGTTGTCAGAAGAAGACCGTAGGTGGCGGGTGGGGGTGTAAGGCTGGAGGAGAGACTTGATGTAGTCAGGTGCAGTCCCGTTCACCGCTCGGAAGGTCAGTACCAGAGTCTTGAATCTGATACGGGCCGTGATGGGAAGCCAGTGGAGGGAGATGAGGAGCGGGGTAACATGGGAGCGTCTGGGTAGATTGAAGACCTGACGGGCCGCCGTGTTCTGAATCCTCTGGAGAGGGCGGGTTTTTAATGACGTGACAATGTGAGACTGTAATTTATTGTGTCTAAAACATTTGTTTTCTAACAGGGGTTGCCTCACCAACACTAGCTCCAACAACAACCACAGCTGCACCCACAACTACCACAGAGGCTCCAATAACAACCACAGATGCTCCCACTATAACTACAGCTGCACCTACAACTACCACAGAGGCTCCAACAACAACCACAGCTGCTCCCACTACAACCACAACAGAGGCTCCAACAACGACAACAGCTGATCCCACTACAACCACAGCTGCACCTACAACTACAACAGCTGCTCCCACTACAACCACAGCTGCACCTACAACTACAACAGCTGCACCCACTACAACCACAGCTGCACCTACAACTACCACAGAGGCTCCAACAACAACCACAGCTTCTGCCACTACAACCACAACTGCTCCAACAACCACCACAGAGGCTCCGACAACTACCACAGACGCTCGAACAACAACAACAGAGGCTGCAACAACAACCACAGCTGCCCCTACAACTACCACAGAGTCTCCAACAACGCCAGCAGCCGCTCCCACAACAACCACAGCTGCACCTATAACTATCACAGAGGCTGCAACAACAACAACAACAGGGGCTGCAACAACAACCACAGCTGCCCCTACAACTACCACAGAGTCTCCAACAACGACAGCAGCCGCTCCCACGACAACCACAGCTGCACCTACAACAACAACAGAGGCTCCAACAACGACCACAGATTCTCCCACTACAACCACAGCTGCACCTACAACTACCACAGAGGCTCCAACAACGACCACAGATTCTCCCACTACAACCACAGCTGGCCCTACAACTACCACAGAGGCTCCAACAACAACCACAGCTGCTCCCACTATAACCACAGCTGCCCCTATAACTATCACAGAGGCTCCAACAACAACCACAGCTGCACATACAACTCCAACAACTGCTCCCACTACAAGCACAGCTGCTCCCACTACAACCACAGCTAACCCAACAACTACCACAGAGGCTCCAACAACAACCACAGCTGCACCTACAACTACAACAGCTGCTCCCACTACAACCATAGCTGCACCTACAACTACAACAGAGGCTGCAACAACTACTACAGAGGCTCCAACAACAACAACAGAGGCTGCAACAACAACCACAGCTGCCCCTACAACTACCACAGAGTCTCCAACAACGACAGCAGCCGCTCCCACGAAAACCACAGCTGCACCTACAACAACAACAGAGGCTCCAACAACGACCACAGATTCTCCCATTACAACCACAGCTGCACCTACAAGTATAACAGAGGCTCCAACAACAACCACAGCTACTCCCACTGCAACCACAGCTGCACCTACAACTACAACAGAGGCTCCAACAACAACAACAGCCGTTGTACCAACCACAACAGCAGCCCCATCAGTGCCAGAAGTCAAGTTAGAGTTTAAACTGGAGCAACTATTCTCAGAGGACCTGAAGAATACATCCTCTCCAAAGTTCCAATTGTTGGCAAATCAAGTAACCACTGCAGTGAGTTAACTTTATATTTAGTTTAATCATAAAATTGGGCATGG
This sequence comes from Osmerus eperlanus, assembly GCF_963692335.1. Taxonomy (NCBI): domain Eukaryota; kingdom Metazoa; phylum Chordata; class Actinopteri; order Osmeriformes; family Osmeridae; genus Osmerus; species Osmerus eperlanus. The sequence continues at coordinate 10,382,882 of NC_085031.1, forward strand.
ACTCATTACTACTCAAGTAAGTGTCTCTAAATTCATAAACATATCTTCAAAGTCAGGCATGCTGTTTCCCAGATAAAAACAATTCTCAAATTGTCAGAAATATTAATCTATCAAGCATTGCAGTCAGTTGGTGAACAAGTTTAAGAAAGCTTTATTGCTTGCGGCCGGCCCACAAGGAGACAAAAACATCACACGCCATTGTGCTACAAAGTTTGTCTGCTAGCATGTTGTGCTAGCTAGCTATTTAAACAGAACCGCTCTTGACAGTCATTGGTTAAAACAAAGGCATGCAAATGTCCCATGGCTCTTCTTCATTGGCTCCCTTGCATAGACCTGGCGCGTGTGCGTGTTTACGACATCAACCCTGATTGAAACACAACAACAGGATCTCCTGATGTCGTAAAAGCTCCTTCACATAAGTGTCAACAAATGGTCACCAGACTTTGCGTCTTCACCTATAGTCCTCGTCACACAGTATCTTAAAACAACCACAACCCCCTCTTCTAAGTCCTCAGCCCCAAGATAAGGGTCTTGTATGTTTACCCAGAGTTCAGATTTGGGGTTAGGCCTCTCTTTGCACCCAAGGAATACTGAACTCAGAATCATTCTTATACAGGATAACAGTTACATCTTCAATTTTTCCAACACAAATATGGAGGAAAGTCAGCTATACATTTTTAATGGCTGTCGTTGCTTATATATTTATTTGTAAAAAGGTAATGTCATGTGTTTCTGCTTTTCACAGCTCGACAAAGTCTATAAAAACAAATATGGATCCAGGTTCATAAGGACTGAGATTAAAAGCTTCAGGTTTGTAACAGCACCCTTCATTATCTAAACACATTATGAATCAATATATTCTAAAACAGCCTACACCCCTTAAAATTGTCAACTTTTTCATTGTGGTATGTCTTTGTTTTCCAGAAAAGGGTCAGTTGTGGTAGACTCTGTGCTGGTGTTTAACAATATCAGCTCTGTCCCTGAGACCAGTGATGTGGTCATCACTATAAAAGAGGCTGTGTCCAACAGCAACATCAGTCTTCCAGTGAATGTTTCATCAGTTATAGCGACAAGTAAGAATGCATTTCGATCATTTAAAATGAATAGTGTATTAGTCCAACATTAAAGGGGCGATTGACTGGATTTTTGGGGTATTTCACACTGTTCCTTAAGGTCTCCGAATAGGGTATGCAACATTGGTTGGGCTAAAAATGGCCCGGGTGCTGTTCTATGCCCCCTTATACATCCAGTTAAATTTTCCCGGGAAAAAACGCTAGGTTTTCTCCTTTTATGGTATGCTCATGAATATATAGATGAGCTGCGCGCTGATTGGTTGGTCTACAACGAGTGAAGCTGCCTGCGGAGCAAAGACGCAACATGGCCAACACTCACTGAAACATCGAAAGTGGAGACTTGAAATAAAAACGTACAAATAAATCTATTTTGTCTAAACAACACTGTTTTCAACAGATTGACTAGATATCATTTGAAAAGATTACGTCAGTTGTTTCCACTTCTGTTGTCGAAGCAAACAGGATCGACTTAGGTGGGTAACGTTAGCACTAAAGCTTAGCAAACAAACTATCGTGATTCAACTCAGCTTCAGTTAGCTCTAGCTATCTTGCTGAAAAATAGATCTGGACAAACATCTTGAATTGTAGTTTTACATGACAACGCGGGTTATTTATTTGAATGAAACCCAGTCAGGAACATGAAATAACGTTAACCCCATTGCCAATAAACTAGGCTAAATCATCACACATTCAACCTATGCTCTTGCGTTAGCAAGCTAAACTAGTTTACATGCCTACAGTCTAGGGGGGTGTTCCATCAACGTCGATTAAGGAAAAGGTAGACTTATCTCGCCAAGTCTCACTTACTTTAGCGAGAGTTCCGTTCCATTAAGGTGGCTTATTTTAGTTCTAGCTACGTAACCAAGGTAACTTATACTTCGGAACTAGCCTGATCCATGTCAGGCTAAAAGTCAAGCTAAACTAAAATGTGTTGCAAATAATTTCAAACAGGCGGAAACAGAATCTCAAAAGACAGTTCCGTCGAGTAAAATCCTGCGCGCAAACTACTTTAGTCCGTGTTCGGAAACGTAAATTCAGACTTTTTGAAGTGCAGACATTAATGATTTAGCTACATGTTTACTTCATCTCCAAAAAATATATTAATTTAAATAAACAAGTTAAGAAATAATGTCACTTTTGTTTTCAAAAGCCATTGGTTAATTGACATAAAATAAGGACTTAGAAACTAAGCAGAGCGTCTAGCGTATCCGTTCTTTGACAACCCTGTGGTGGATGAAGGTGCTCAGATTATACAAAGAGCGTTTATCCCACCAGCCCCAAGGGTCTTCAGAGACAGAAGTAATGGTTCCCTGACCAGTATCTGTGGAAGAAGTATAGGTTCAGCAGGCCCAGCATAGTTTATCTAGATAAATGTAATTGTCATTCTTAAAAATAAAAAAAAATACATAAATATATATATATGAAATAACACTTTAGCAACTCTTAAGGATGGCAATGAACACATAAGAGCAGCCTACCATCCTTTGTAAAAAGTAATAGAAAGGAGAGTAGACTATAATAGTAGAAAGGAGGGTAGTAGAGTGCAGTCTATGTAGGTAGGCCTAGACTATGTAGTCTGCTGGAATCACACACAAGGAAGCAAACCCACTGGAGCCAAGCCTTGACACTGTTCAGTCTGTCTGCATCTGTTTATGTCTTTGCATGTGGGACATTCTTGAACGGGCAACTATGCCAGGAAATATGAAGGGTATACCTTGCTCCAAAGCAGTACCTGAATATTATCATCAGTTTTTCAATTGTAATTTCTAAAAATATATATTTTTAAGTATTTTCATTGTTTAAAGTAGCCTATATGTTGACAAGCCTCTATATTACCTCTCCTCTGGCTTCCCCAATATTATAGGTGCAATATACTGTCCCCATGGGTGTATCCAGGCCCATTGGAAGACTCAGGGGGTGACTGCCTGGTGCCCCCATGGTTGAAAGTGTTTCTAAAATGCCCAGAGTGGCAAAAATTAGACCAAGTGCCCTACTGTCTGCCATTCACATTGTGAAATATGCTTGAGTGCACAGGATGCCCCATGCAATAAATGACAGTGTGCCCTCTATAAATGTAAAAACATCTCTTTATGAGTTCCTTTATAGTATAGAAAATGTGATGCAGTACCCTATAAGGTGCCCTTACAATGGCCTAAATTGGACTGTTCCCATGCCCTTACTTCCAATGGAAAAAGGTGCTGTTATGAAGTGCCCTTTATGCTGCCCCTACATGACAGTGTCCCAAATGTTGCCCTTTCCAAAGAAGACAATTAGATTCTGTGCCCAACAGTCTCCCCTAATGTTCCCAGTAGGACATGCTTTCCCAAAGTGAGGCTGTGACAACATTTGGCACAGCCACAGTCTGTCACTGTCCAAGCCCCCTCTGGATCTGTGGAGGCAGACTATGTTAATTGGAAATACTCGTAATATAATAATGATAGTCATGCTGAGCAATTTTAAATGACTGTTCTGCCAAACAAAGTGTGCAGTTTGGGTCACCTTCTGATCTAAAAAGTCAGTGCTGGATCTGTGCAATACTAGTCATTTCAGTGAATCCCCATTTAAGTCATGGTTATCTTTCCCTTTTATCTTAAAGCTCAGCATTTAGCCTATCAGTTAATAAATGTGTGTGGCAAAGTTATTTTGAAGTAATTTTTGATTTTGTTCAAGATGTGAAGACAAAAACATTATTAGCCCACATCAAGTGCAATTAACCATGGCCTTCTTCAGTGTTTTGAATTGTATCCTACAATTTTCAATTGCTGCCACGTTCTTTTTTGGGCTATTATTCTCAATCTCCTGTTGAGAATATCGGCCATAGGCTAGCCTGTCAGAACGGTTTCAGATAGCTCATCAAATTACGCTAATTATCAGTAGGCCTAAATGCATATATATATATAGCTCCAGTAATGTTCCTGGGCCAGAACACCGGTGGGCTGGTCTGAAGGTAAATGTTGGGGCGTGACAAAGAGCCAAAAAAGGAGGAGCCCCTTTGGGACGTCACAGCGGGGAATGTTTTTGAAAGCTATCGTTTCACAGAAGCAGTTACAAATTGTGAGATTTATATAGGAAAGAGGCGTCAATTGACTTTGAGTTTCACTGTATGTCTATTTTACACACCAAACTGTCATTTTTCAAAAAATAGAATAGAAGTATGCAGTGGCATGCGACATCTCTGACGTTGATAACAAACCAAACCGTTGAAAAAATCGGTTGAAAATTTAGCAAGTTATGGTCATTTAAAAAGTACATGTAGCACCAACACAATGTTATGGGTGAGCGAGTTGACTGTAGCAAGATGGCTGCCATGTGCGGACGTTCTAGACTCCGCCGTAAGACATCTATATATCTATGGATACCACGTTCTAGTAAGACAGCGATATCAGCGAGCCCTCAGCATTAGTACCGTAGCTAAAAGTCTTGGAATGTTTAGGCTATTTTTCGCTAGGTTCCTACGAACATGTCTTTATCTGCCAGACAAGTGGGTTCCCCTTCGTTCTTTTGGTGAGCTGTCTCACGAGCCCTTCTTACCCGGCGTCATGGAGCAGAGCAGCTAAATACTTATTTAGCACTAGCGTTGTTAGCTACTCTCACTGCATGTGTTTGCGCTGTTGCTCAGCAAGTGTGGTGTAGGACAGGGCGATTCTAGGATCAAACCTTCAGGGGTGCTAAGCCCCCAATGAGAATGTGACATGAATACAGTGCCTTGCAAAAGTGCTAAACCCCCTTGCTAATAAATCCCTAATTTCACTGGATAACAATTAATTCATTTATGTATTATTATGCAAAATATTGAATGAATGAAAAAACTAAGGACTATCAGCATCAAATGATAATAAACAATAATTGTTATTTTTTAATTATTATTTTTAGGGGTGCTGAGATGAAATTTAGGGGTGCTTGAGCACCCCTAAAAAGGGTCTAAAATCGCCCCTTCTAGGAGGACTGATTGATAAGTGCATCATACATTTAAGGCATAGCTAAGACTTGCATACAGTACGTAATGTCACATTAGATAATGTATTTAAACTCAAGCTTGTGTGGTGCGTCGCTGTATATCAGTTGTAAAAATGACCCATCTGCAACCGACGTAAGCACACCCCACAATTTCCCCACAAATTGTACCCTCTCTAGTTAAATTAATAATTGCATTGCAGGTCGATTTTAAAGGTGTGCCCCTAAATTTTCTGCTTGCGCTCCTAAAATTTTCAGTCAGGGGCTACGGTGCTCCTAGTAAAAAAAGTTAGTCTGGAGCCCTGGGCCTGCTTCAACAAACCCACCATCATCAACGTAAACCTAAGCCTGAAACAGTTTTCTGATCTGTCCAATTCATCTACAGCATTACATAATCTTGCTGCCACTATGTCTGTTGAGATATTTTAATTAATAGACTCGTGCAATGCCTGTTGACGATGAACATGTGTATATGTATTTATTTTGAGATTCATGGTTCCATCGCTTAGTACAGCTCAAAATGGTGGCAAACGCATTCATGTATGTATAGCCTATTTTTTTATGTAAAACCAGTAGCCTACACATTCCAGAGCAATTGTAAGTAAAAGCATTTTTACTTACAGTGCTTTTTTTTTTTTTTTTACAAGATAATTGAGCCATAGACACACTCATAATCCTGCTTTTATGGTTAGATGAGTTGATGAGGTTATTTAGATATTTTTCTGTTGGATCGATGTGCATCTCCGGTGGCCAACTAGCTAACAATAAAACGACAATAACGTGCAAGTCCTCTTGGTTGTAAAAATAAACATCTTGTCAAAGAGATATGACTGGGTAAGATACTGTAAGATAGTGGTTCCAATGATTTTGTTGTTAATCGCAATGCTAAGATGTCAAGATGTATTTGTTATTGCTTTTGACTGGGATAATTCAAAATGTGCATGTGGGCCATTGAGCAACAGGGTTGCTCAATGGCTGTTCAGTACTGAAGATGGTATTTTATATATGAGAAAATATCTAATGAATATGGCCATTATGTTAAGAATAATGATTATGATTATTTATAATTGTTCTTTTCCTACAGCAGCCTCAACAACAACAACTACAACAGCTGCTCCTACAGTAGCTCCAACAGCAGCCACAACAGCTGCTCCAACAGCAGCTCCAACAGCAGCCCCAACAGCAGCTCCAACAGCAGCCCCAACAGCAGCTCCAACAGCTGCTCCAACAGCAGCTCCAACAGCTGCTCCAACAGCTGCCCCAACAGCTGCCCCAACAGCTGCCCCAACAGCTGCTCCAACAGCAGCTCCAACAGCTGCTCCAACAGCTGCCCCAACAGCTGCCCCAACAGCTGCTCCTACAGCTGCTCCTACAGCTGCTCCTACAGCTGCTCCAACAGCTGCTCCAACAGCTGCTCCAACAGCAGCCCCTACAGCTGCCCCTACAGCTGCTCCAACAGCAGCCACAACAGCTGCTCCAACAGCAGCTCCAACAGCAGCCCCAACAGCAGCTCCAACAGCAGCCCCAACAGCAGCTCCAACAGCAGCTCCAACAGCTGCTCCTACAGCAGCCACAACAGCTGCTCCAACAGCAGCTCCAACAGCAGCCCCAACAGCAGCTCCAACAGCAGCCCCAACAGCAGCTCCAACAGCAGCTCCAACAGCTGCTCCTACAGCTGCCCCAACTGCCGCTCCGACAGCTGCTCCTACAGCAGCCACAACAGCTGCTCCAACAGCAGCTCCAACAGCAGCCCCAACAGCAGCTCCAACAGCAGCCCCAACAGCAGCTCCAACAGCAGCTCCAACAGCTGCTCCTACAGCTGCCCCAACTGCCGCTCCGACAGTTGCTCCTACAGCAGCCACAACAGCTGCTCCAACAGCTGCTCCAACAGCAGCTCCAACAGCAGCCCCAACAGCAGCTCCAACAGCAGCTCCAACAGCAGCTCCAACAGCTGCTCCTACAGCAGCCACAACAGCTGCTCCAACAGCAGCTCCAACAGCAGCCCCAACAGCAGCTCCAACAGCAGCCCCAACAGCAGCTCCAACAGCAGCTCCAACAGCTGCTCCTACAGCTGCCCCAACTGCCGCTCCGACAACTGCTTCAACCAACCCACCATCGTCAAGTGAGGGCAGTCTGGATCTAACATTCAGTCTGAACCAGGCTTTCAATGCAGATCTGTCTGATTCATCCACTGCAGCATTCCAGAACCTTGCTGCCACTGTGATATCTGAGGTACAACTCAACATTAATACACATATCAATATACATATAATGAGACATGTTAAGATTAACAACTGTAACAGCTAAGGTGCAATTTTAATGTAACATCCATTTTTTCTGAAATAATGAAAAGTTGCAACTTTAAGACCACTTGCAGTCTGAAATACTGTAGATGAAATGTTGCATTTGTATGCACTGTGTTCACCAAATGTGTGTCTGTATGCAGATAAACAAAATTTATAAGAAGAAATTTGCAAGGTTTCTCCGGGCCATCATCAAGAAATTCAGGTAAGCAATCATTTCCATCATTCATCATGTGTTACTGTAAGGTTTGAAGTTCAAGGATTCTCTGAGATTAATCCAGTCCATTTTCTTGTCCAACATAGGAGTGGATCCGTAGTTGCTGATATGACACTCGTGTTCCAGGACAAGTCTTCAGTTCCCTCTGCAAACGAAGCGGAATCAACTTTGAATACAGCTCTCGTCACTAGCTCCACCTCCCTAAACATTATTCCAGGCACTGTCAGTGCTCGTAAGTATCAACAAGGCGAAGGTTTCACTATACATGTCTGATGTCCCACACACTTTAACCCGTTAAGGAGTAGCGTCACACATATGTGATTCTGAACATTCCAACCGACTATTTTCCTATAGACAAAAACGATATGACAAACGCTATAGTATGGCTTCAAAATGTACAAGTAGGAGGCTAACAAGTAACACTAGCAGGTAGTAGCATTGCTACGAGTATTATGCTAGGTTGCTAGGTAACGGAAGCTAACTAAAACTAGCTAGCTTCCGTTTTGGAAAAATAACTCACTCCTTAAAAGTGACTGTTTAAGATAATGGTTCCAATGATTTTTTTGAAAAAGTGGGTGGGACGTCACACACACACTTTTTACTATGAACATTATAGTAAATGGCTGAATCCACAGTTATTAAAAAAAAAAGCTGTTCCCACCCATATTTGAAAACAAATCTATATGCCTGACTAGGACCATATTCCAATTTATGTCTTCTCATTATTGAAAGATAGACGCATTCAAGGTTGCATATGCTATTGGTTTTCTTCATTTTCCCTGAAGTCTATGTTTATCTTACTTATCAATACAGAAACAACCACCACCCCTACATCAGGAGGTCCTCCCAGACACACAACCTTCTCCATGGCTGCCATGATGCTGATTCTGCTGCAAGTGGTACAGATGTTGGCTGGCTTATAGTCTGCACCACTGCTGCCTTTTAAGATAGTGGAGCCATATCTGCCACTCACTAAGTAGAACAACCGGCAGGCTGAACTAATGAACTATCCACAGGCCTCAAGTGGTAGTAAAATATTTTTCAATTTCTATTACTGAATGAAACAAGAATGCTGTATTTTGTATTCTACATTATGTCCTTTACACATCTTACATGATGAATTTTGCCAATGTTATGTGGTGAAGTGGAAGTGTATTTTAAAATTATTAAGCTTATCTTTACTTTTATGTCAATGACATCTTTAACTAATTTAACACCCATATTTATGTTTTCTCACAAAAGTTACGACTTATGTACAATCCAATAGGCCAAATAAAGTTTATTGTGATTTATTAATCATTTTTCTTTAGTCTTTTTAACACCATTTGAAAGCATGACAGAAACAGGCAGGGTTGTTTTGAGGCATGCATGTTTGTTTTTTTCATTGTTTGAGAAAAGATTTAGAGAGGGGACAGACATTATGACAGAAAAGAGTGGATGAGAGAGTGAAAACAGAAAGAAGACAGAAAAGAGAGATAGAAAATGGCATATTTCTAACTTGCTCGGAAGATCGTCAGAGCCGCCCCGATCGGGAATCTTGAATATTTAAGATCAGAAATCCTGATGTGTGGGGGGAACCCCAAGGACAAACACCACACACTATACGAGCAAAACAGTTAAATCTAGCATTTTTTTTGTCCTCATGTTTGTGGTCTCTCAAATTTTGAAAATCTTATAAACATGAAAACATATTTTAGTGTGGTCCGTGTACCTTGTGGCCATTGGTTTTTCTAATTTGCAACCCGTGTTGACAAACGCAAAATAGGGCCGTAATATCGTTTTGTCACTTTAGTAAATCGAAAACACATTTAAGTATAACGGCTTGTTTTTGGTTGTTTCGTTTTTTTTTTGAATAATGAAATAACCATATAACACAAATGGTATAACGAGCCATTAATCGTTGTTTTGATTATTCCATATCCTTTATGCTGATATCTGCAAAAGATGAAAAATAGGTTCGTAATATCGATTTGTCCATTTCGGAAGTCAGAACCAGATTATGGGGAAATGCGTGGTATCCGTTTTGTTTTATTTTGGAACGGAATAACCATATAACACAAATGGTATTACGAGCCATTTACTCGTTTGTTTGATTATTCCATATCCTTTATGCTGGTATCTGCAAAAAATGAAAAATAGCCTCGTAATATCGTTTTGTCCATTTTGGATGTCAGAACCAGATTATGGGGAAAGGCTTGGTTTCCGTTGTTTTGTTTCATTTTGGAATTACGGAATATCCATATAACACAAACGGTATAACGAGCCATTTACTCATTTGTTTGATCGGCCGTATTATGCATACTGGCACAAGTGAAAAAGAGAGAGAGGGGGAGAAATGTGAAACTATTGGGGGTGTTATTACTTGCTAACACCACAGGGCAGCAACGACTAGCTTTAAAAAAAAAATCCCTTTAATTTCAGGGTATTTACATTCAAATCAGGTGAACGGTGTAGGAATTACAATACATTTTATATGTCCCTTTTTAAGGGACCAAAAGTAATTGGACAATTGGCTGCTCAGCTGTTCCATGGCCAGGTGTATGTTATTCCCTCATGGGAGTTCGTTATTTCATTGACAAGGAGCAGATAAAAGGTCTAGAGTTCATTTCAAGTATGGTATTTGTGTTTGGAATCTGTTGCTGTCAACTCTCAATATGAAGTCCAAAGAGCTGTCACCATCAGTTAAGCAAGCCATCGTTAGGCTGAAAAATCAAAACAAACCTATCAGAGAGATAGCAAAAACATTAGGTGTGGCCAAATCAACTGTTTGGTACATTCTTAAAAAGAAAGAACGCACTGGTGAGCTCAGCAACACCAAAAGACCCGGAAGACCACGGAAAACAACTGTGGTGGATGACAGAAGAATTCTTTCCCTGGTGAAGAAAAACCCCTTCACAACAGTTGGCCAGATCAAGAACACTCTCCAGGAGGTAGGCGTATCTGTGTCAGTCAAAAATTAAGAGAAGACTTCACCAGAGTAAATACAGAGGGTTCACCACAAGATGTAAACCATTGGTGAGTCTCAAAAACAGGAAGACCAGATTAGAGTTTGCCAAAAAACATCTAAAAGACCCTGTACAGTTCTGGAACAACATCCTATGGACAGATGAGACCAAGATCAACTTGTACCTGAATGATGGGAAGAGAAGAGTATGGAGAAGGGAAGGAACTGCTCATGATCCAAAGCATACCACCTCATCAGTGAAGCATGGTGGAGGTAGTGTTATGGCGTGGGCATGTATGGCTGCCAATGGAACTGGTTCCCTTGTATTTATCGATGATGTGACTGCTGACAAAAGCAGTAGGATGAATTCTGAAGTGTTTCTGGCAATATTATCTGCTCAGATACAGCCAAATGCTTCAGAACTCATAGGACGGCGCTTCACAGTGCAGATGGACAATGACCCGAAGCATACTGCGAAAGCAATCAAAGAGTTTTTTAAGGCAAAGAAGTGGAATGTTCTGCAATGGCCAAGTCAATCACTTGACCTAAATCCAATTGAGCATGCATTTCACTTGCTAAAGACAAAACTGAAGGGAAAATGCCCCAAGAACAAGCAGGAACTGAAGACAGTTGCAGTAGAGGCCTGGCAGAGCATCACCAGGGACGAAACCCAGCATCTGGTGATGTCTATGGGTTCCAGACTTCAGGCTGTCATTGACTAAAAAGGATTTGCAACCAAGTATTAAAAGTGACAATTAGATTTATGATTATGTTAGTTTGTCCAATTATTTTTGGTCCCTTAAAAAGGGGGGGGGGGCACATATAAAATGTGTTGTAATTCCTACACCGTTCACCTGATTTGGATGTAAATACCCTGAAATTAAAGCTGAAAGTCTGCACTTAAAGCACATCTTGATTGTTTCATTTAAAATCCATTGTGGTGGTATACAGAGCCAAAATGATGAAAATTGTGTCAATGTCCAAATATTTATGGACCCAACTGTATTTCCTGAATAATGTGCATATATTATCATATGTCAAACTGTAAATACAGCCGTTAAGCTCCTGCGCAATACACTCTACGTCCTCGTATCGCTGGCACAGTTGATGGCAGCAGCAATACGCTGCCACTCGAAGTTTTGATCCACCGGCCACCAAATAATGTTGTTCAGGCAGAAGGACTCAGTAGTGTATTTACTTGATACTTGTTTGCACACGATACAATACACGATTGTAATAGGCTACTTGATTTGGCAGAATGGTTCTGCTTGCATCAGCTCCCTGCCGCACCCAACGGAGACACCGTCTCGACCTCCGAGCAGAGAGCACCGACGCATTCCCCTACGAAAGGAAACAAGGGTGGAGGCCGGGGAGGCGGAGTCAGCAGGATGACTGACGTCTGTGTCGCACTAGCCAGGGCTGCGTTTCCCGATAACGATGGATCGTAGCAACGATCGAGTAAAAAACGAAACAATCGATATTTCTTACGTGCGTTTCCCAAACATGCTCGTAGAGTAGGCTAATCTATGCACTTTCAAGAGTTACGAATTTTCAAGAGACACTTTAGCTACGATGTCTTTAGGAACGGCCAGTAAAACTAAGATTCTACGATGGATTCTACGATCAATTTAGGCTTACGACGCTTTCGGGACACGCACCCCAGGCCCGTAGAGATTGCCCCCGCACCGCGGGGCGGTTTTTATCCAATTTGCATTACATGGGATGCACACTATGGTCTTATTGTCTTGTCTGTGTTTCCAGAGTTGATATAAAAATAAAGAAAAGTATATTTAATTGTGCTTTCTTTGAAAAGCTTGAGTTTCGAGTTGCTAGTGACGCGCTATGTCTTGCATCCCCTGCATGAACCAGCTTATATTGTGAAAAAACTAATAAGTGCCAAAGGCCAGAACCACATGAGCATGTAGTTAAACAAGTTACAATTAAACAACATGAACCCCGTATTACATATCTTATGTCAAAAAACTGTATTTGCACTCAAATTAATGAGAGAGAAAAGGCCGGGCGCTCTCATGGATGTCCCTTGCAAAGCAAAAATCACACCTACGCCCTTGAGGTGGCGTTTAAATTCAAGTTTAATATACAGTAATAGCAAAAAAAATTGTCAAATAACACAATACCTTACTGTGTGCTGCTGTGCAATTATTTTGTTATTAGCGTGTTAACAAAGAAATCATAGAAACATTAGCTTTTTATGTGAACATTTTATGTGAAGCGATGTGAAACTTTCCAGTTTTTCTTATTACATAAAAAAAACTAATGTCATATTTTTGGGAAACGACTACTTTTGTGCATAGAAAGGTATTTAAGTATAATCTAATATCAGTCAATATATATTCAGCTGCAACAACGTGTATATCTTTTATTTGAATCAACAAAGCAATAAAATCATGTCTTAATGATATTATAGCTGGAATACTAATTCTGGGTTGGTTCTAAGGATACTAATCCAGACAGGATTCATTGTGCTCCTTGCCTTGTTACGTCAAATAATGAATACATTGAATGAATACATGAATAGAACTGGCCCCACATGATACATTCAGAAAATAATATAGCAACTTTTGTTGATATAGTAAACCCTTAGAAACATCTGAAGGACAATGGATATAATATGATAGTTGCCTGTGACAAAAAATGTGTAACCTTCTATGCCAGAACATGACCTACTTAAATTGAGTTCGTTATGGTTTACATTACAGTCTGGTATAGTTTGACATCATGAAAAATGTAAACGTATTTTTTTGGTGAGCTTGATTACATGCACAAGTGGTATTGCCAAATGATGAAATGCACCGTCTACTGCCTGAACCAGCTTCGCCTATTTGTTTCTAACATCGCCAATTAGGCTTCGGCAAATGGCTAAAAAGCATGTGTTTGTATAACTTAGACTAAACAAAATCCACACAGGCTAATTATACTCATTAATATAGACTTTCAATAGGTCATACAGACCTTGTTGCTTTCAAAGTGTTTTATGTAGGTCAGATAGTTTCCCTTGTGCTGTTGATTTTTCCACCTTCTGGAAGGCTAGGAGATGTCATTTTCGATCTCTCTTTTCTGTCTTCGTTCTGTTTTCACTCTCTCATCCACTCTTTTCTGTCATAATGTCTGTTCCCTCTCTAAATCTTTTCTCAAACAATGAAAAAAACAAACATGCATGCCTCAAAACAACCCTGACTGTTTCTGTCATGCTTTCACATGGTGTTAAAAAGACTAAAGAAAAATAATTAATATCACATTTAACTTTATTTGGGCTCTTGGATTGTACATAAGTCGTAACTTAACATAAATATGGGTGTTAAATTAGTTAAAGATGTAATTGACATAAAAGATAAGCTTAATAATTTTAAAATACACTTCCACTTTACCACATACCATTGGCAAAATTCATCATGTAAGATGTGTAAAGGACATAATGTAGAATACAAAATACAGCGTACTTGTTTCATTCAGTAATAGAAATTGAAAAATATTTTACTACCACTTGAGGCCTGTGGTTTAGTTCATTAGTTCAGCCTGCCGGTTGTTCTACTTAGTGAGTGGCAGACATGGCTCCACTATCTTAAAAGGCAGCAGTGGTGCAGACTATAAGCCAGCCAACATCTGTACCACTTGCAGCAGAATCAGCATCATGGCAGCCATGGAGAAGGTTGTGTGTCTGGGAGGACCTCCTGATGTAGGGGTGGTGGTTGTGGTTGTTTCTGTATTGATAAGTAAGATAAACATAGACTTCAGGGAAAATGAAGAAAACCAATTGCATATGCAACCTTGAATGCGTCTATCTTTCAATAATGAGAAGACATAAATTGGAATATGGTCCTAGTCAGGCATATAGATTTGTTTTCAAATATGGGTGGGAACAGCTTTTTTTTTTTAATAACTGTGGATTCAGCCATTTACTATAATGTTCATAGTAAAAAGTGTGTGTGTGACGTCCCACCCACTTTTTCAAAAAAATCATTGGAACCATTATCTTAAACAGTCACTTTTAAGGAGTGAGTTATTTTTCCAAAACGGAAGCTAGCTAGTTTTAGTTAGCTTCCGTTACCTAGCAACCTAGCATAATACTCGTAGCAATGCTACTACCTGCTAGTGTTACTTGTTAGCCTCCTACTTGTACATTTTGAAGCCATACTATAGCGTTTGTCATATCGTTTTTGTCTATAGGAAAATAGTCGGTTGGAATGTTCAGAATCACATATGTGTGACGCTACTCCTTAACGGGTTAAAGTGTGTGGGACATCAGACATGTATAGTGAAACCTTCGCCTTGTTGATACTTACGAGCACTGACAGTGCCTGGAATAATGTTTAGGGAGGTGGAGCTAGTGGCGAGAGCTGTATTCAAAGTTGATTCCGCTTCGTTTGCAGAGGGAACTGAAGACTTGTCCTGGAACACGAGTGTCATATCAGCAACTACGGATCCACTCCTATGTTGGACAAGAAAATGGACTGGATTAATCTCAGAGAATCCTTGAACTTCAAACCTTACAGTAACACATGATGAATGATGGAAATGATTGCTTACCTGAATTTCTTGATGATGGCCCGGAGAAA
This sequence comes from Osmerus eperlanus, assembly GCF_963692335.1. Lineage (NCBI taxonomy): Eukaryota > Metazoa > Chordata > Actinopteri > Osmeriformes > Osmeridae > Osmerus > Osmerus eperlanus. Next base: position 10,397,950 of record NC_085031.1, read on the forward strand.
CCTTGCAAATTTCTTCTTATAAATTTTGTTTATCTGCATACAGACACACATTTGGTGAACACAGTGCATACAAATGCAACATTTCATCTACAGTATTTCAGACTGCAAGTGGTCTTAAAGTTGCAACTTTTCATTATTTCAGAAAAAATGGATGTTACATTAAAATTGCACCTTAGCTGTTACAGTTGTTAATCTTAACATGTCTCTTTATATGTATATTGATATGTGTATTAATGTTGAGTTGTACCTCAGATATCACAGTGGCAGCAAGGTTCTGGAATGCTGCAGTGGATGAATCAGACAGATCTGCATTGAAAGCCTGGTTCAGACTGAATGTTAGATCCAGACTGCCCTCACTTGACGATGGTGGGTTGGTTGAAGCAGTTGTCGGAGCGGCAGTTGGGGCAGCTGTAGGAGCAGCTGTTGGAGCTGCTGTTGGAGCTGCTGTTGGGGCTGCTGTTGGAGCTGCTGTTGGGGCTGCTGTTGGAGCTGCTGTTGGAGCAGCAGTTGTGGCTGCTGTAGGAGCAGCTGTCGGAGCGGCAGTTGGGGCAGCTGTAGGAGCAGCTGTTGGAGCTGCTGTTGGAGCTGCTGTTGGGGCTGCTGTTGGAGCTGCTGTTGGGGCTGCTGTTGGAGCTGCTGTTGGAGCAGCTGTTGTGGCTGCTGTAGGAGCAGCTGTTGGAGCTGCTGTTGGAGCTGCTGTTGGGGCTGCTGTTGGAGCTGCTGTTGGGGCTGCTGTTGGAGCTGCTGTTGGAGCAGCTGTTGGAGCAGCTGTTGTGGCTGCTGTAGGAGCAACTGTCGGAGCGGCAGTTGGGGCAGCTGTAGGAGCAGCTGTTGGAGCTGCTGTTGGAGCTGCTGTTGGGGCTGCTGTTGGAGCTGCTGTTGGGGCTGCTGTTGGAGCTGCTGTTGGAGCAGCTGTTGTGGCTGCTGTAGGAGCAGCTGTCGGAGCGGCAGTTGGGGCAGCTGTAGGAGCAGCTGTTGGAGCTGCTGTTGGAGCTGCTGTTGGGGCTGCTGTTGGAGCTGCTGTTGGGGCTGCTGTTGGAGCTGCTGTTGGAGCAGCTGTTGTGGCTGCTGTAGGAGCAGCTGTTGGAGCTGCTGTTGGAGCTGCTGTTGGGGCTGCTGTTGGAGCTGCTGTTGGGGCTGCTGTTGGAGCTGCTGTTGGAGCAGCTGTTGTGGCTGCTGTTGGAGCAGCTGTAGGGGCAGCTGTAGGGGCTGCTGTTGGAGCAGCTGTTGGAGCAGCTGTAGGAGCAGCTGTAGGGGCTGCTGTTGGAGCAGCTGTTGGAGCAGCTGTTGGGGCTGCTGTTGTATTTGTTGTTGTGGCTGCTGTAGGAAAATAACAATTATAAATAAATACGTGATCATGATTGTTAATATAAAGGCCATATTCACGAGGTATTTTCTCATTTACAAAATATCATCCTCAGTACTGAGCATTGTAGCATTTATGGAGTCAGCAGTGGTATCTGAAATATTGGGCCCTGTTGATCAATGGCCCACATGCACTTTTTGAATTATCCCGGTCAAAAGCAATAACAAATACATGATGACATCTTGGCATTGCGATGAACAACAAAATCATTGTGATCACTATCTTAACTAGTCATATCTCTTTGACAAGATGTTTATTTTTATAACAAATAGGATTTGCATGATATTGTCGTTTTTTTGCTTGCTAGCACTGATCAATCCAACAGGAAAATATCTATATAACGTCAACAACCTATCTAACTTTAAAAGCAGGAATATGAGTGGGTCTATGACTCAATTATCTTATCTATCTCATCCATCTTATCTAAAAAGCACTGTGAGTAAAAATGCGGCTGTTGTATTGCTCACAACCCAAGGATGTGTACTGTTTGGGTCGGACTGGCCGTCGGGAGAGTCAGGAGATATCCCGAACAGCCAGTCAAACGGCCGCGGCATAATGCCAAAAATATATATATAATACATGGTCGTAGGTCGTAACATGTGAAAAGACGTTGTACAATGCCACCATGCTCACTGCCTCAACCAGAGGGATCCACATCGGACGTTAAAGGTCCCATGGCATGAACATTTCACTTTATGAAATCATTCCTTTTTTTACATTAATGAGTTCCCTTAGCCTGCCTATGGTCCCCCAGTGGTTAGAAATTGCGATAGGTGTAAACCAAGTCCTGGGTATCCTGCTCCGCCTTTGAGAAAATGAAAGCTCAGATGGGCCGATCTGGAATTGTCCCATTATGTCGTCATCAGTGTAGGGGGTAACGCATTACTGTAATCAGATTACATTTGTCTTTATAGCAGTAATATAACACGCATTACTTTTGATAACAGTTACTAATTAAAAAAAATATTGCGTTACTTGCATTACTGCGATCTGCATATCGGGAGGAGAAAAAAACAACAAATCAAACCTGCCTTTACAGTGTGTTTGCGTAACACTCGTCACTTGACTTAGCCCCAGAGTTCAAGAGGCAAAACAAGAATGGCAGAGCCGCTTAGGACGTCTTTTGAGATATGGAGGTATGCACATTACTTCGTATTAGTTGCGCGAAAGGACAAAAACATAAGTGTACAATGTATATTGTACAGTTATTTGTTGTGTTTTGCCCAGGCCAAAAACACCTCTCCACCGCCGCGAACACAACCTCTAATCTGTCAAAGCATCTTCAACGGCAACATGCTAACTGAAGACTAGTAGCTAAAGATCCCCGGACCTGTGACACTGACGCTGATAAAAGGTTGCCGTTTCCATTGTTGCCGACACCAGCCAAGCAGCCACGACTTGACTTTCAACAGCAGGTTATCAAAGCAGAGATAAACAGGCTTGTAGCAGCATACATAGTAGAGGAAATGTTGCCATTTAAAGTTTTAAGCATTATTTTATTTTGAGACATTTTGCTTAGTGCCAGTACTGGAGCCTTGTTATGCTTGTGAACTTTTAAGTTGATGTTCACAACCTTTTGTCAGCTTTGTGGTATTAAAAAGCATAAAAGAGAGATCTTTTGTATGTCCTCAATATAATAGGAATTTGAGTTGATTTGAGCATATATGTGGTACATATATTGTTATTTGGCAAGTGCATCTCAGGTGATGTTACAGAGTAATCCAAAAGTAATGTAACTAGTAATGTAACTAGTTACTTTCAGCAGTGAGTAATCTAGTAAAGTAAAGCATTACTTTATAATTACTTTAATGTGTAATCAATTACTTTGTTTGAGTAAATACCCCAACACTGGTCGTCATAAGGGGAAAGGTTACCTCGCCTTTCTCTGCTTTGCCCGCCCGGAGAATTTGGCCTGCCAATGAGACAATGAGCTACTACCGTGCGAGCGCAATATTGTTTTTTCCTCGAGAGACACCATGGCTTGCAAACGACCGAAGCATGGCAATTAGCCCCGCCTCTCTCTTCCTCATAGCATTTAAAGTTAAACATAAATGGCACGCCCTAAGGAAAGTTCATTGTGGGACTGCTCGTAGTGGCTGTAATTCTGCACCAAGGCTGAATTTCGGGAAAGAGACTTCAGATACAGTATTAGGGGACCACTAAGGCCTATATAAAAGCATCCAAAAACAGCATGTCCTGGGACCTTTAATAACTGCCAAGACTACGTTGACAACATGGGGTGCTGGTGATGTTTTCTGATTATCTCTCTACTCTGTATAACTCAAGACAGCTATCATCTCAGTATTCCTGCACCTCCTCCATGAATTGTACATAGCTCTGAACAAGTTATCCCTTATTTCTCAGTGTGAGAAATGGTTGACATGCGTGAGAAATGAAAGGTGTGGCATGAGAGCGTGAGAAAAATGGCTGAAATGCACGAGTCTCATGACGAATGCATTAGATCATCACTTTATTCAATGCACATCTATTTTTTTAAGAACTAGTGCAGTGCCTGCGATGCCAGTGATGCAGCCAGTAATGTAATTTAGTTTACTCAGTGTTAACTTAATTGAAGTTTATATTCATAGAACGCAAGCAGTTTTTAGATCTGTAATAGCGATACAAATACGTGCTTCTAAGATTCTAAAAGACTATGCCCAAACTTAAATTTGAAATCACCAATTGTGATAAACTGTTGTTTATCAATGCCTAGCATTGCAATGGCCATCAAATCCCTGTAGCATAGGGCTTAAGGATGAATCCAAATGGATGGAGCATGAGTTTGAGTACCTCCTCCCTAATAATACTGTGAAGTGATTTACTGAATTAAAATGTGATTAACAACAGGTTATACATTTGGGCCTATTTATCTTTTGCAAATAGCTCATCAATGTCACATGGTGCACTGCACATCTTTGGGTCCTGAGCAAGACACCTGGTTACTTGCAACTTCAAATATATCTGCTAATTTCTTTGCAATTTATTTTGCTGCCGCGCTCCCAATTAGTACAGCCCATTTTATGTTCCAATCCTGACGTCTCCACTGGGAGTCAGACCTTTTTTTTTACGTTTACAAAGTTATAAATGAAGTATGTTAATGTTATAGAGTTTTGTTGGACTAATAGACAATTTAAATGATAGAAATGCATTCTTACTTGTCGCTATAATTGATGAAACATTCACTGGAAAACTGATGTTATTGTTGGACACAGCCTGCAACATAGTGGTAGCCACATCACTGGTCTCAGGGACAGAGCTGATATTGTTAAACACCAGCACAGAATCTACCACAACTGATCCTTTTCTGAAAAACAAAGAAATAAATCAATGAAAAAGTTGACAATATCAAGGGGTGTAGGCTGTTTTAGAATATATTGATTCATAATTTGTTTAGGTAATGAAGGGTGCTGTTACAAACCTGAAGCCTTTAATCTCAGTCCTTATGAACCTGGATCCATATTTGTTTATATAGACTTTGTTGAGCTGTGAAAATTTGAAAGACATGATATTACCTTTTTACAAATAAATATATAAGCAACGACAGCCATTAAAAATTTATTCCTGACTTTCCTCCATATGTGTGAATAATTTTTATCTGGGACACAGCATGCCTGACTTTGAAAATATGTTTTTGAATTCCCTTAAAACACTTACTTGTGTAGCAATGCTGATTGCCAGTGATTGGAACTGTAGAGAGGATGAATTTTTCAGGTCTTCTGTGAATACTTGTTCTAGTTTGAACTCTAACTTGACTTCTGGAACTGCTGGGGCTGCTGTTGTGGTTGTGGTTGGTGAAGCGGTGGCAGCTGAAGTAAATGTCATGGGGCTTGAAGGTGCAGTGACAGGAGAGGAAGTTACACTGAGCAGTGATGATGTGGGAGAAAGATTTGTTGTTGAGATGTTGGCCGGAGGTGAGGTTACATTGAGTGGAGGTGATGTGGCAGATGCATTCGTTGGAGGTGATGTTGTATTCAAAGGTGGTGATGTAGCTGAGATGTTGGCCGGAGGTGAGGTTATATTGAGTGAAGGTGATATGGCAGATACATTTGATGGAGGCGATGCTGTATTCAAAGATGGTGATGTAGCTGAGATGTTGGCCGGAGGTGAGGTTATATTGAGTGAAGGTGATGTGACAGATACATTTGATGGAGGCGACATTGTATTCAAAGATGGTGATGTAGCTGAGATGTTGGCCAGAGGTGAGGTTATATTGAGTGGAGGTGATGTGGCAGATGCATTCGTTGGAGGTGATGTTGTATTCAAAGATGGTGATGTAGCTGAGATGTTGGCCGGAGGTGAGGTTATATTGAGTGAAGGTGATGTGGCAGATACATTTGATGGAGGCGACATTGTATTCAAAGGTGGTGATGTAGCTGAGATGTTGGCCGGAGGTGAGGTTATATTGAGTGAAGGTGATGTGGCAGATACATTTGATGGAGGCGACATTGTATTCAAAGGTGGTGATGTAGCTGAGATGTTGGCCGGAGGTGAGGTTATATTCAGTGTAGGTGATGTGGCAGATGCATTCGTTGGAGGTGATGTTGTATTCAAAGATGGTGATGTAGCTGAGATGTTGGCCAGAGGTGAGGTTATATTGAATGAAGGTGATGTGGCAGATACATTTGATGGAGGCGATGCTGTATTCAAAGATGGTGAAGTATCTGACATGTTGAATGGAGGCGAGGTTGTGTAAAGAAGGGATGATGTGGCAGATAAATTAGTTGGAGAAGATGTTGCATTCAAAGCAGTGACAGATGATGATGTCACCGAACCAGTGATAGGTGCAACAGTTAGCGTTGTTGTCGGAGCTTGTGTTGTGGAGACAACCACTGTTAGAAAACAAAAGTTTTAGACACAATAAATTACAGTCTCACATTGTCACGTCATAAAAAAAGAATGCAGAAATATAAACACTCATTTGAGCAGTTTGACATAAATTCTTTACCTTCAGCACTTCTCTACGTTGTTAATATACAAAAGCTAATATACTATGTTTACTGGAAATAAAATGTTTGATCACAATCTTACTTGTCACCGTAATTGAAGATGTGTTCACTGGGAGGGAGAAGTTGGAGCTATTGCTGGACACGGCCTCCACCATAGTGGTAGCCACATCAGTGGGCTCAGGGACTGAACTGATGTTGTTAAACACCAGCACAGTATCTACCACAACTGACCCTTGTCTGTAAACATATAACATATGACAATGAACAGAGTACCATTCCCTGAAATTGTCTAATTGTCTAATACAACAGTTTGTTGTATGTAAAATATTATTATTTTAATAAAATGCACATTTACACACCTGAAGCCTTTAATTTCAGTGCGATTGAAGCTGGATCCATATTTGGTTTTGTAGACATTGTTGAGCTGTGTAAAATAAAATAAAAAATTCACATTGAGATCTTTCCAGGCAACTTATAAAACTCTTCTAGAGGAAACATTTTTAAACATATTGCAATGATAGCGTCCCAATCAACCAAACATAACACTGAGTCCATGCCCAATTTTATGATTAAACTAAATATAACGTTAACTCACTGCAGTGGTTACTTGATTTGCCAACAATTGGAACTTTGGAGAGGATGTATTCTTCAGGTCCTCTGAGAATAGTTGCTCCAGTTTGAACTCTAACTTGACTTCTGGAACTGCTGGGGCTGCTGTTGTGGTTGTGGTTGGTGCAGCGGTGGCAGCTGAAGTAAATGTCATGGGGCTTGAAGGTGCAGTGACAGGAGAGGAAGTTACACTGAGCAGTGGTGACGTGGGAGAAAGATTTGTTGTTGAGATGATCGCCGGAGGTGAGGTTACATTGAGTGAAGGTGATGTGGCAGATAAATTTGATGGAGGCGACATTGTATTCAAAGGTGGTGATGTAGCTGAGATGTTGGCCAGAGGTGAGGTTATATTGAGTGGAGGTGATGTGGCAGATGCATTCGTTGGAGGTGATGTTGTATTCAAAGATGGTGATGTAGCTGAGATGTTGGCCGGAGGTGAGGTTATATTGAGTGAAGGTGATGTGGCAGATACATTTGATGGAGGCGACATTGTATTCAAAGGTGGTGATGTAGCTGAGATGTTGGCCGGAGGTGAGGTTATATTGAGTGAAGGTGATGTGGCAGATACATTTGATGGAGGCGACATTGTATTCAAAGGTGGTGATGTAGCTGAGATGTTGGCCTGAGGTGAGGTTATATTGAGTGAAGGTGATGTGGCAGATACATTTGATGGAGGCGATGCTGTATTCAAAGATGGTGAAGTAGCTGAGATGTTTGGCGCAGATGAGGTTATATTGAGTGAAGGTGATGTGGCAGATGCATTCGTTGGATGTGATGTTGTATTCAAAGATGGTGATGTAGCTGAGATGTTGGCCGGAGGTGAGGTTATATTGAGTGTAGGTGATGTGGCAGATGCATTCGTTGGAGGTGATGTTGTATTCAAAGATGGTGATGTAGCTGAGATGTTGGCCAGAGGTGAGGTTATATTGAATGAAGGTGATGTGGCAGATACATTTGATGGAGGCGATGCTGTATTCAAAGATGCTGAAGTATCTGACATGTTGAATGGAGGCGAGGTTGTGTAAAGAAGGGATGATGTGGCAGATAAATTAGTTGGAGAAGATGTTGCATTCAAAGCAGTGACAGATGATGATGTCACCGAACCAGTGATAGGTGCAACAGTTAGCGTTGTTGTCGGAGCTTGTGTTGTGGAGACAACCACTGTTAGAAAACAAAAGTTTTAGACACAATAAATTACAGTCTCACATTGTCACGTCATAAAAAAAGAATGCAGAAATATAAACACTCATTTGAGCAGTTTGACATAAATTCTTTACCTTCAGCACTTCTCTACGTTGTTAATATACAAAAGCTAATATACTATGTTTACTGGAAATAAAATGTTTGATCCCAATCTTACTTGTCACCGTAATTGAAGATGTGTTCACTGGCAGGGAGAAGTTGGAGCTATTGCTGGACACGGCCTCCACCATAGTGGTAGCCACATCAGTGGGCTCAGGGACTGATCTGATGTTGTTAAACACCAGCACAGTATCTACCACAACTGACCCTTGTCTGTAAACACATAACATATGACAATGAACAGAGTACCATTCCCTGAAATTGTCTAATTGTCTAATACAACAGTTTGTTGTATGTAAAATATTATTATTTTAATAAAATGCACATTTACACACCTGAAGCCTTTAATTTCAGTGCGATTGAAGCTGGATCCATATTTGGTTTTGTAGACATTGTTGAGCTGTGTAAAATAAAATAAAAAATTCACATTGAGATCTTTCCAGGCAACTTATAAAACTCTTCTAGAGGAAACATTTTTAAACATATTGCAATGATAGCGTCCCAATCAACCAAACATAACACTGAGTCCATGCCCAATTTTATGATTAAACTAAATATAACGTTAACTCACTGCAGTGGTTACTTGATTTGCCAACAATTGGAACTTTGGAGAGGATGTATTCTTCAGGTCCTCTGAGAATAGTTGCTCCAGTTTGAACTCTAACTTGACTTCTGGAACTGCTGGGGCTGCTGTTGTGGTTGTTGTTGGTGCAGCGGTGGCAGCTGAAGTAAATGTCATGGTGCTTGAAGGTGCAGTGACAGGAGAGGAAGTTACACTGAGCAGTGGTGACGTCGGAGAAAGATTTGTTGTTGAGATGATGGCCGGAGGTGAGGTTACATTGAGTGGAGGTGATGTGGCAGATGCATTCGTTGGAGGTGATGTTGTATTCAAAGGTGGTGATGTAGCTGAGATGTTGGCCGGAGGTGAGGTTATATTGAGTGAAGGTGATATGGCAGATACATTTGATGGAGGCGATGCTGTATTCAAAGATGGTGATGTAGCTGAGATGTTGGCCGGAGGTGAGGTTATATTGAGTGAAGGTGATGTGGCAGATACATTTGATGGAGGCGACATTGTATTCAAAGATGGTGATGTAGCTGAGATGTTGGCCAGAGGTGAGGTTACATTGAGTGGAGGTGATGTGGCAGATGCATTCGTTGGAGGTGATGTTGTATTCAAAGATGGTGATGTAGCTGAGATGTTGGCCAGAGGTGAGGTTATATTGAGTGGAGGTGATGTGGCAGATGCATTCGTTGGAGGTGATGTTGTATTCAAAGATGGTGATGTAGCTGAGATGTTGGCCGGAGGTGAGGTTATATTGAGTGAAGGTGATGTGGCAGATACATTTGATGGAGGCGACATTGTATTCAAAGGTGGTGATGTAGCTGAGATGTTGGCCGGAGGTGAGGTTATATTGAGTGAAGGTGATGTGGCAGATACATTTGATGGAGGCGACATTGTATTCAAAGATGGTGATGTAGCTGAGATGTTGGCCGGAGGTGAGGTTATATTGAGTGAAGGTGATGTGGCAGATACATTTGATGGAGGCGACATTGTATTCAAAGGTGGTGAAGTAGCTGAGATGTTGGCCGGAGGTGAGGTTATATTGAGTGAAGGTGATGTGGCAGATACATTTGATGGAGGCGATGCTGTATTCAAAGATGGTGAAGTAGCTGAGATGTTTGGCGCAGATGAGGTTATATTGAGTGAAGGTGATGTGGCAGATGCATTCGTTGGAGGTGATGTTGTATTCAAAGATGGTGATGTAGCTGAGATCTTGGCCGGAGGTGAGGTGATATTGAGTGAAGGTGATGTGGCAGATACATTTGATGGAGGCGACATTGTATTCAAAGGTGGTGATGTAGCTGAGATGTTGGCCGGAGGTGAGGTTATATTCAGTGTAGGTGATGTGGCAGATGCATTCGTTGGAGGTGATGTTGTATTCAAAGATGGTGATGTAGCTGAGATGTTGGCCAGAGGTGAGGTTATATTGAATGAAGGTGATGTGGCAGATACATTTGATGGAGGCGATGCTGTATTCAAAGATGGTGAAGTATCTGACATGTTGAATGGAGGCGAGGTTGTGTAAAGAAGGGATGATGTGGCAGATAAATTAGTTGGAGAAGATGTTGCATTCAAAGCAGTGACAGATGATGATGTCACCGAACCAGTGATAGGTGCAACAGTTAGCGTTGTTGTCGGAGCTTGTGTTGTGGAGACAACCACTGTTAGAAAACAAAAGTTTTAGACACAATAAATTACAGTCTCACATTGTCACGTCATAAAAAAAGAATGCATAAATATAAACACTCATTTGAGCAGTTTGACATAAATTCTTTACCTTCAGCACTTCTCTACGTTGTTAATATACAAAAGCTAATATACTATGTTTACTGGAAATAAAATGTTTGATCCCAATCTTACTTGTCACCGTAATTGAAGATGTGTTCACTGGGAGGGAGAAGTTGGAGCTATTGCTGGACACGGCCTCCACCATAGTGGTAGCCACATCAGTGGGCTCAGGGACTGAACTGATGTTGTTAAACACCAGCACAGTATCTACCACAACTGACCCTTGTCTGTAAACATATAACATATGACAATGAACAGAGTACCATTCCCTGAAATTGTCTAATTGTCTAATACAACAGTTTGTTGTATGTAAAATATTATTATTTTAATAAAATGCACATTTACACACCTGAAGCCTTTAATTTCAGTGCGATTGAAGCTGGATCCATATTTGGTTTTGTAGACATTGTTGAGCTGTGTAAAATAAAATAAAAAATTCACATTGAGATCTTTCCAGGCAACTTATAAAACTCTTCTAGAGGAAACATTTTTAAACATATTGCAATGATAGCGTCCCAATCAACCAAACATAACACTGAGTCCATGCCCAATTTTATGATTAAACTAAATATAACGTTAACTCACTGCAGTGGTTACTTGATTTGCCAACAATTGGAACTTTGGAGAGGATGTATTCTTCAGGTCCTCTGAGAATAGTTGCTCCAGTTTGAACTCTAACTTGACTTCTGGAACTGCTGGGGCTGCTGTTGTGGTTGTGGTTGGTGCAGCGGTGGCAGCTGAAGTAAATGTCATGGGGCTTGAAGGTGCAGTGACAGGAGAGGAAGTTACACTGAGCAGTGGTGACGTGGGAGAAAGATTTGTTGTTGAGATGATCGCCGGAGGTGAGGTTACATTGAGTGAAGGTGATGTGGCAGATAAATTTGATGGAGGCGACATTGTATTCAAAGGTGGTGATGTAGCTGAGATGTTGGCCAGAGGTGAGGTTATATTGAGTGGAGGTGATGTGGCAGATGCATTCGTTGGAGGTGATGTTGTATTCAAAGATGGTGATGTAGCTGAGATGTTGGCCGGAGGTGAGGTTATATTGAGTGAAGGTGATGTGGCAGATACATTTGATGGAGGCGACATTGTATTCAAAGGTGGTGATGTAGCTGAGATGTTGGCCGGAGGTGAGGTTATATTGAGTGAAGGTGATGTGGCAGATACATTTGATGGAGGCGACATTGTATTCAAAGGTGGTGATGTAGCTGAGATGTTGGCCGGAGGTGAGGTTATATTGAGTGAAGGTGATGTGGCAGATACATTTGATGGAGGCGATGCTGTATTCAAAGATGGTGAAGTAGCTGAGATGTTTGGCGCAGATGAGGTTATATTGAGTGAAGGTGATGTGGCAGATGCATTCGTTGGATGTGATGTTGTATTCAAAGATGGTGATGTAGCTGAGATGTTGGCCGGAGGTGAGGTTATATTGAGTGAAGGTGATGTGGCAGATACATTTGATGGAGGCGACATTGTATTCAAAGGTGGTGATGTAGCTGAGATGTTGGCTGGAGGTGAGGTTATATTGAGTGTAGGTGATGTGGCAGATGCATTCGTTGGAGGTGATGTTGTATTCAAAGATGGTGATGTAGCTGAGATGTTGGCCAGAGGTGAGGTTATATTGAATGAAGGTGATGTGGCAGATACATTTGATGGAGGCGATGCTGTATTCAAAGATGCTGAAGTATCTGACATGTTGAATGGAGGCGAGGTTGTGTAAAGAAGGGATGATGTGGCAGATAAATTAGTTGGAGAAGATGTTGCATTCAAAGCAGTGACAGATGATGATGTCACCGAACCAGTGATAGGTGCAACAGTTAGCGTTGTTGTCGGAGCTTGTGTTGTGGAGACAACCACTGTTAGAAAACAAAAGTTTTAGACACAATAAATTACAGTCTCACATTGTCACGTCATAAAAAAAGAATGCAGAAATATAAACACTCATTTGAGCAGTTTGACATAAATTCTTTACCTTCAGCACTTCTCTACGTTGTTAATATACAAAAGCTAATATACTATGTTTACTGGAAATAAAATGTTTGATCCCAATCTTACTTGTCACCGTAATTGAAGATGTGTTCACTGGGAGGGAGAAGTTGGAGCTATTGCTGGACACGGCCTCCACCATAGTGGTAGCCACATCAGTGGGCTCAGGGACTGAACTGATGTTGTTAAACACCAGCACAGTATCTACCACAACTGACCCTTGTCTGTAAACACATAACATATGACAATGAACAGAGTACCATTCCCTGAAATTGTCTAATTGTCTAATACAACAGTTTGTTGTATGTAAAATATTATTATTTTAATAAAATGCACATTTACACACCTGAAGCCTTTAATTTCAGTGCGATTGAAGCTGGATCCATATTTGGTTTTGTAGACATTGTTGAGCTGTGTAAAATAAAATAAAAAATTCACATTGAGATCTTTCCAGGCAACTTATAAAACTCTTCTAGAGGAAACATTTTTAAACATATTGCAATGATAGCGTCCCAATCAACCAAACATAACACTGAGTCCATGCCCAATTTTATGATTAAACTAAATATAACGTTAACTCACTGCAGTGGTTACTTGATTTGCCAACAATTGGAACTTTGGAGAGGATGTATTCTTCAGGTCCTCTGAGAATAGTTGCTCCAGTTTGAACTCTAACTTGACTTCTGGAACTGCTGGGGCTGCTGTTGTGGTTGTTGTTGGTGCAGCGGTGGCAGCTGAAGTAAATGTCATGGGGCTTGAAGGTGCAGTGACAGGAGAGGAAGTTACACTGAGCAGTGGTGACGTCGGAGAAAGATTTGTTGTTGAGATGATGGCCGGAGGTGAGGTTACATTGAGTGGAGGTGATGTGGCAGATGCATTCGTTGGAGGTGATGTTGTATTCAAATATGGTGATGTAGCTGAGATGTTGGCCGGAGGTGAGGTTATATTGAATGAAGGTGATGTGGCAGATACATTTGGTGGAGGCGACATTGTATTCAAAGATGGTGAAGTAGCTGAGATGTTTGGCGCAGATGAGGTTATATTGAGTGAAGGTGATGTGGCAGATACATTTGATGGAGTTAACGTTGTATTCAAAGATGGTGAAGTAGCTGAGATGTTGGCCGGAGGTGAGGTTATATCGAGTGAAGGTGACGTGGCAGATAGATTTGATGGAGGCGACATTGTATTCAAAGATGGTAATGTAGCTGAGATGTTGGCCTGAGGTGAGGTCATATTGAGTGAAGGTGAAGTGGCAGATACATTTGATGGAGGCGGCATTGTATTCAAAGATGGTAATGTAGCTGAGATGTTGGCCATAGCTGAGGTTATATTGAGTGAAGGTGAAGTGGCAGATACATTTGATGGAGGTGATGCTGTATTCAAAGGTGGTGATGTAGTTGAGATGTTGGCCGGAGGTGAGGTTATATTGAGTGAAGGTGATGTGGCAGATAGATTTGATGGAGGCGACGTTGTATTCAAAGATGGTAATGTAGCTGAGATGGTGGCCAGAGGTGAGGTTATATTGAGTGAAGGTGATGTGGCAGATACATTTGATGGAGGTGATGTTGTATTCAAAGATAGTAATGTAGCTGAGATGTTGGCCAAAGGTGAGGTTATATTGAGTGAAGGTGAAGTGGCAGATACATTTGATTGAGGTGATGCTGTATTCAAAGGTGGTGATGTAGCTGAGATGTTGGCCGGAGGTGAAGTTATATTGAGTGAAGGTGTTGTGGCAGATATATTTGATGGAGGTGACGTTGTATTCAAAGATGGTGAAATAACTGACCCGTTGAATGGAGGTGAGGTATCAGTGGCAGATGATGTCACATAGCCAGTGGTCAGCGCCATAATTAAAGTTCTTGAATCTTGTGTTGTGGAGACAACCCCTGTCAGGAAGCAAATGTTTTGCACTCAATTAATGACATCCTCAAATTGATTTGTATTCAGACTTGATACAACCAACGTTGAGTTGGATTCTGGTTTCTGTGTTGTTGTAGTCATTTTTAAAGTGGGATGGTATCCTCCCTTGATTGCGTTAAAATCTGTTTGTGTTGATCTGTTGAATTTTATATTTGAGCATAACAGAGTTTAGTTTTTAAGTATTTGATGTTATTGATGTTTCTGGTGCCTCTTTGCAGCATTAAAAGTTGTGCTAAACTCTGAATTTCTTGTTATCATGTTTGATGAAGCAGAGGTTGCATTTAAATCTGGTTGTTGTGTTGAAGAAGAGGTTGTGGTGAAATCTGCAAAATAACGTTGTGTCCTTGGTCAAGGCACTTCACCCTACTTGCCTCAGTGGGGAATGTCCTTGTACTTACTGTAAGTCACTCTGAATAAGAGTGTCTGCTAAATGACTAAATGTAAATGTATTTGAAGCAAAGGCTGTATGGAAATCTGGTTGTATTGTGTTTGATGAAGAGATTGTGTTAATATCCAGTTGCTGTGTTGATAAGAAATCATATTGTGTTGACATGTCTGATGTTATATTTCCAGTTTAATGTGTTACATTGATTGTTGTTTGTTCATATGGTTTTGCATGTAGTAGTATTTTGATCAGATGAAGTAACAAGAGTATTATTTGTTTGGGATGTTGCTATGTTAGAATGGTTGCTGCAATATGGGTGTAGAGATTGATTCATCTAATGCCTTTTAAGTTGGCGATTAAGCTTGTTATTTAGTTTTGTAGTAACATTTTAAGAAACCATCGATAAGAGATCCACGATACACAGATGAGAGAACTTTGCCAGAAGAAGCTTGCCTGTAAATGTATACACAACTTGTAATACTGTATGAGTTTATTTTGTCACAAAAACAATTACCTAGGCTAACTGCCATGTATTATATAAATTTGGGACATTTATTTTTTTTACACATTAAAAATATATATATGGATGTCAATTGTGAAATTGTGTTATTTTGGGGAATTCATACACCAATTACCTGTTGTGTTAGATGGTGATTCTGTGGTATTTAGTGCTGACGTTCTTGCTAGCGCTTTAAAGAGATAAATCAAGGTTTAGGGCATTTTAAATACAGCCACAATGTATGCTTTATATCTTGATACCTTGATTAGTGTTTTGATTGCAAAAAACACAAATACATACCAAAATACATGCTCAGACACAGCCACACACAAATACACACACAAACAGACCTGTTAGCAGGACAAGGATAATGAGTGGTTCCATCCTCTCCGCCAAGTTCACTCTGGTCTCTGTTGACATATACATAATCAGCCCAATTAATGTTTTCAAAATCAACACCTTAGTTAACCTGGATTTAAAACCACAGTGACGGTTTTAGGTTTGTATTTGTGACACCGAGACCTGACTGATCTACCCCTTTAGTATCACTCCCCAAGTATGGATGGCAGAGGACAGTCAAACAAGATGCAAGTGGTTTTAATTTCCCACAAACAGAAATGCAACTATTATAGGACAGTATTTGTCTCTCGTTCTCAAGTCTGGCCAAACTGGATGCAGAAACCTAAACCAGAATGACACACATTTAATTCCTTATCAGTTTTTACCCTCATCATCAGATACTATGTGTTTTACACTTCCATACCTTTCAACACATCTTACTCCTTATTCTTCTTCCAAGTGCTCTTCATCCTTCTTTCTTGGCTTTGCCCAATTAGGGTGAGGCTAGGCTCCACCAACAAAACTATAAAACGTTCTTGCGAATACACCTTTTCTTTTGGACATAACCAACGGCAGAAACATTGGAAATACAACTGGTGGCGAGATATTTATACTGTTATTTTTTTGTGGTTTTACTTTTGTTGTTCTCATTGTTGGACTATTGCAACTCGCTGCTCGCTGGTCTCCCAGCATGTGCAACCCGCCCTCTTCAGAGGATTCAGAACGCAGTGGCCCGCCTGGTCTACAATCTACCCAGACGCTCTCATGTTACCCCACTCCTCATCTCTCTCCACTGGCTACCTATCATGGCCCGTATCAGATTCAAGACCCTGGTATTGACCTTCCGAGCTGTGTATGGCATGTACTCTGAGCTCACCAAACCGGCTTTGAAACTGAAAGTCACTACAAACTGAAAGTCACTACAATTATGATTTTTTGTAATGGATAACACCAGTTAAATCTAACAATGCCCTAAGAAACTTGATTGTGGCTTTTTTTCACATTCCAACCTACAAACAAATAATTTCTGATGGGTAAATATGTTCAGCATGGCATTAATATTGAATTACTCAGCAAAATTATACAATGTAATTGTATGTTTCCCCCAAATAATAGCTTTTATACGTAAGTTGTCTATTTGCTAAATAAAAGTTGTTTGCATTGAAAGCATTTCTTACTTTGAAGCTCAATTCACTCAACAATTCCCAGCATACTGTATATTATAATAAAAAGTAAAAATGCGTTATAGTCTTAAATAAAAATAAGTTTGGACCTGATTGCAATTCTTAATATAATACAATTAAATAATAGTTGCTGTGTCAAATTGTGAGAAAATAAATGGTAGAAAAGCAGGAGAGCTCTATGTCATTGCACACTCAATGTAACCTGTAAACCAACACACCTGATTCTTGGCATATTCTCTGAATCATTTCTCAACTGAAATACCTCATTCTTTAATCTGTTTGATCTGCAAATTGTTGAGTTAGCATTTATCTATTTAGATAAATACATTAATTCATGTCAAGGTAGGTTAGCCTCTCACCACCAATATTTGATTATACCACTTCAGTCAATTTTCAATTACAGTCTTTCTGCAATTACAGATATGTGCCTCTCTATTAAATGGTTATTCCTAAAAAAATATTATTATCCAGTTACAGCACACATACTGGTACAAACTGGAAAGTTCTGTGTAGCACAATGTGGAAAGGATAACTGCTTTTTAAAATAAACATTGTTTTAAATTGTACAGGTTTCAACAAAATGTAATCTAATTGAAATTCCTTATATTATTGTTTCTTACCTGAGAATAAAGTATGTCTATATGTTTTCAGTATCAGCATCCAGTGACAAAATTGATGCACAATAAAAGTGTTCTGAGGTCTACTCTTCAGTCTCAGATAATCTGAAGTAAGAGAAATGTTCTGTGCAAGGGGCTTTTGAAAGAATTTTCCTAACTCGTTAAACTTGTTCCTTTGAACATTGCTAGAACATTCATGTGTCTCTTTGTTGTCATACTCCCGCAATCACAATGTGCAAGGGAGCAGAGGAGGATGTGGGGGTGACAAAGGTGTGTTCAGAATCAGAATCAGAAAGGGTTTTATTCGTCATGAAAGTTCGCACAGACAAGGAATTTACTTTGGCAGGAAGGTGCATACATTCAACATATAGGAATCTTAAATAAGTGGTGTACAAGTCTAACTATACTAAAGGTACAAAGTCCAACTAATACTAAGGGGCTAAAGTATGTAAATGTTTTTGAATAAAATAAAATATAAAATAGCTATAATATACCATTTAAAAATACTAAAATACAAATAGGGTAACATAGGTTTGTAGGATGTGATGGATGCAGTTATAGGAGAGTGGCATGATCACAGAGCAGACACTAGGAGAAAGTATCCTAGCAATCTCAGACTTGCATCCTGGTTGGTTTTAGTTGATCTCAGACCCAGTTTTTATTATTTAAACTAAATCCATGCAGTCCTGCTGCTGTAGAAAGGATCACTTAATATTTTTGTGCTGTCCTTGAGATGGCAGAATGCATGCAATTTAGCCACTTTCATCAGCTGTGTAGCATCAACTACTTGGTGCATTGTGTCACAATGTACTGAATGAGCTAAATTTAAAAACCAATAATTATTTATAAATAAGGTGGCACATTGTTGACTTAATTAGTCACTATTGAGTTGTGTAATTAAATGTTACTGACATTTTTTGTGTGTGTCGGGAAAATAGTGAGGAATGCAAACCAACAGCCCCCCATTGTCTTACGTGTCTCACATTCTCACCAGCCCTTTCCATCTATCAATAGAAGACAGGGTAAAGAATGTTCTCTTTGACAAACGTCTTAAAGCCTAGGTTTTCACAGTAGGCTTTAGCTTCAAATAACACAACTCATCCCTGAGATAAATTAAGTGTAGCTATAAAAAGCACAATGTCGTTTTGACACAGTGTACCAGTAGGCTGGACGTTTTCCTAGCAGCAAACGTCAGGGCACGAGAAACAAACATGAAAGATTTCTTTATAATTGTACAAAGTGTGAAACTATTTAGGAATGACAGTGAGCCACATCTATGACGACACAGCGTTGGGTAAATCTATTTCAGCCAGGGGACTTTGTTTACGTGTCACGTCATCAGCTGACGTGACACGTAAAAACAGCTTTGATACACAAGCTATGCTTACCCCCTTTAATGCACAACATGGGTCTAAAATGACCCGCATTCATTTCCTATGACATTTCATGTATGGCTGAGTGTTTCTTTGCTATATCTTTAAAAATCAATTCATTTCATTATTTAATAATCCAATTATTCCTTTATTTTGTTTTTGAGTATCACAAATCATTATTTTAATTGTTGTCTTTCTTACATTCTGAGCAAAAAACTTTTTGTGGTACTACATCAATTTTATAGACATGGGTCTAAAATGACCCATATGGATTCACTATGGAATTTGATAGAAACTTTGGATATTTGCAATTTGGAACATATTTACTGTGAATAGTTATTCACCTGCTACACATTTCACAGCTCAACCCTGCTGCTTTTAGGTTGGGAGATGTTCATCAGTGACAGCATCATTGAGGAGGTTCTGAAATGCAACAAGTTAGAGATGAAGAGCTGCAGCAACAAAAGGGAAAGAGTGTAGAAGCATCAAACAGGAATTCATGGCCTCTATCAGTTTGATCCTCCTTGCAGGGGAGGACAAGAGCCTAGATGTGGCCTTGCGGGGGAGTTTTTGGATCCAATTGCAAAATCCAATGTATAAAGCCACCATGGGGCTAAAGAGATTTGAGGATATCCTCAGCTTCATAAAGTTTGATGATAAGAGCTCTTCTTGTGACTGGGTGGTAGTTGCATTTAGTTTTTACTCCACATCTTTCCATCACCTCTTTAATATACTTTTGGAGCTGGGACTTGGCCTTCATGCGCCTCTTATGTGGCATGACAAGGTCCTTGTCTAGCTCCTTGATGAACTGCTGCTTGGTCACACCACCCATTTAATCATGGTGTTGTTGTCAAAGTTAGTGTAGGCATTGAGGGTGGCAAGATCCAGCACATTGTGCCAGACAACTCCGTGTTCTCCACTTACATGAGTAGGTGCAAACTATCTGATCCATTGTGTCCACTCCTGATTTTATTTTGTTACAGTACTGGATCACAAAATGGTTGTCATCCACTGCTTTGCCATCATGCATGGTGCTCAGAAGGACAACAGCCTTTCCCTTCTTCAGCACATAGCTCACCAGTCATGTTGCCATTGAATCCAAATTAAATGGCAACATGACCATGAAAAAATTTGGAACTTGGCATCTCCCTTCATTTGGATGTCTTTGTGACTCGTATGTTCGGCTTGTTCTGGTGAAGAGTCCCCACAATGTTCAGGTTTTTGTCAATAAGCTTTCCAGTCAGAGGGACACTGGAAGGGTAGAACACTTAGTCTACCACATATGGGACCCTCACATCGCACATCCAGAATATTTTAATTCCACATTTTGCTGGCTTGCTGGGCATGTATGGCACACACTGCTCATCTCTGGTGACAAAGTTACTGGGAATGAACCATCTTCTGCAATTAGCCAGGAAACAGTCACACACATACCTGAATGCTGCTATGAGATGTTTTTCGTGTTACAAAGCCCTGTTCCTCTTGTCATCAAAAGTCAAGCTGGTGATATCATATCTCTTAAGCCCCATGGTGGCTATACATTGGATTTTGCAATTGGATCCAAAAAAGCCACATCTAGGCTCTTGTCCTCCCCTGCAAGGAGGGTCAAACTGAGGCCATGAATTCCTGTTTGATACTTCTCCACTCTTTCCCTTTTGCTGTTGCAGCTCTTCGTCTCAAAGTTGTTGCATTTCAGGACCTCATCAATAATGTCACTTGTGAACATCTCCCAGCCTAAAAGCAGCTGTGTTGAGTTGTGAAATGTGTGACAGGTGAATAGTTATCCACAGTAAATATGTTCCAAGTTGCAAAAATTAACTAATATCAAAAATTCCTATAAAACTCCATAGGAATACATATGGGTCATTTTTGACCCATGTCTGTAAACTGAAGGTAGTAACACAAAAACAATGGTTGTTTATAAATTAAGAAAAAAAGAAGGAAAATAAGTATTTGTGGCAATAAAAAACTAGATATTTAATGAATACTTGGAATATTAAATTATGAAATTAGATGATTTCTAAAGATATGGCAAAGACACACTCAGCCATACATGAAATATCATAGGAAATGAATGCGGGTCATTTTAGACCCATGTTGTGCATTAGAGGGGTAGTGTTACAAAAATTATTTTTATTCCAAAAGTAAGAAAGAAAAAATGAAAATAAGGACTTGTGATGACCAAAAACAAGTTAATTTAGGAATACCTGGAATACTGAATGATTAAATATTTTTTTGGCGAAGATATAGAAAATGTTAACTCTCCCGGGTCACTTTAGACCCATGTTGTGTATCAAAGGGTTAACTGATCCAAACCACTGCTTGACTGTAAAACATAGGTGGAGCTGTGATTGTATGTTATTCAACATCTGTTAATTCTGGTCTAGTGAAATGAACAGTGCTGGCAACGTTTCAATGACTTACTGTATAAGGAACTCCAACCTGTTCTCTCTATGGGACACCACACCTCCATCTCTCTCTTTCTTCATCGTTTTATCTTGATCTCCATTGTTCCTGCCCGCCACCACCTTCTGAATCTGTGTGCCATATCACAGTTGAAGGAGAGAGAAGAGCGCGCTCTACTGGGCCTTAAACAATACTTGCAATGGGATGCTGCTGAACCAGTTCAGATCTGATGATTGATAGGCTCAGCCCGCAATCTGGACTATGGAAGGAATGTGACTCGTAAGGCAGGGGGTTTCATACAAGTCACGGAGTCAGGTGCTCTGAATTTCCCACAGACTCCAGGCATGTTACAGGGCTACTACACCCATTCCACAATGTACTCCTTACTATTACACATGCAGTGGTTGGAAGGAGTCAGGTGGCTGAGCGGTTAGGGAATCGGGCTGGTAATCAGAAGGTTGCTGGGTAGATTCCCGGGCCGTGTCAAATGACGTTGTGTCCTTGGGCAAGGCACTTCACCCTACTTGCCTCAGGGGGAATGTCCCTGTACTTACTGTAAGTCGCTCTGGATAAGAGCATCTGCTAAATGACTAAAATGTAAATGTAAGGAAGGAAGGATGTCAATGTTTTGCAAAGGGTTGTGCTTGCTAAAATACAAAACCACAGACATGACAGGAAGTTGTTATGTTATCTCTTGTTGAACCATACCAACTCAAATCAAATGTATTTGTATACCCATTTTTACAAGCAATGCCACATAAGGAATCCTGTAATAAATGCATTGTTATACTCGTTTCCATAGTGTATGACATATTGTAGTGTGATTAAATTGAATTATTTAATTTCCGTCAAGACACTCACATATTGATTTGACCATTCATTGATAACCATAGCTATGGAAATATGTTTGACTTTGGCGGAGTGGATGTATCTAAGGGATACACAGTCTGCATCTAGCTTTAGAGTGCAACGTATATACAATATTAGGCAGGGAGCAAATAGAGTATATATTCCCCTGATGGATAGTAACATACAGACAACACAGGGGAGATGGTGATGGTGGAGGGTGGCAGCAGCACAGATAATATAACAACTGGGGGGGGGGGTCACTGTTCAAACGATATTGGTCATCACTGTTCATGGCAATGCCAGTGCTGACTGTACATTGGTATGAACTGTTTTATTAACACATACAGCATGTGACATTATTTGTTGAATTACTTCACTGTGACAGAGAATCAAGAACCAACATCCACAAGGCAAACTCATTTGGACACAACCAGACACTTCTAAAAGCTGCTAGCATTTCGTCTAAACTTCCCAAAGGTATGTGCTTCTGCCAGTTCTAAACACCCCGTGACTGTTGTGCTCAAGGGCATCCTGTTAAGCCACTTCGCAAGCAGGAAGAGGAGGTTCAACCACAGAAATTAACATCATTCCTTTAACTGTACAACCTCACCACTCTAACCCGCAGGCTTCTACCTGTGAGCATTCGGAAGGAGCGTGATCAGACAGCATCAGCCAATTGCAAATCACCATGCATATGTGCTGCATGCACATACAAGGTCAACATTCTTTGACAACAAAGGAGGATTCACTGATGTACCTGTAAAAATAGGTCGTTTAATTTGATAACATGTTGTGCTTATGGTATAGTTTGTTTGAGGGCAAACATCAAGTTTATTTGACTTGCTTTTTGTCAGTATGCACATACCACATACATACAAAATAAAAGACTGTGAAGAACACAAACTTCTTATTGTTTTTTTTTATTTTGTTCAGTCTTCTGAATACTACACCATTATTGTTCGGCACATGCAGGACAATAAGTCTTGCAACAGTGTAGATATCTTTACTTAGAAAATCCCAGTATTACATAACAAGCAATTACATGTGAGGCTAACTGAAGCATTAAGAAGACACAGAGAATACAGGATTAAATGATTAAATGTCTAGTCTTTTCTATCAGGACAATGCAAAAGTCTCACCCAGCTCTAAAAGCACACCTCCACATGCACTTGCCATTGTCCTGGATCATCACTGTAAACCAACCACACCCATTTAAATAAATAATTCCTGAATGACGTCATGGAGCACCGATATAATCAGTGTTTGGAGATCAGTGATGTTGATGAACGTCTTTTGTTACAAATTTTGAAATATGACTCATGTACTTTTTACACAATGAGTTATTACGCACTGATGTCTGAATTGTTGTTTTTTCAGTCAGGTCTATGACCTTTCGACCAAATCAGGACTTGAGAATAGAAGTACACCTTGAGAACACCT
The DNA here is from genome assembly GCF_963692335.1 of Osmerus eperlanus. Taxonomy (NCBI): domain Eukaryota; kingdom Metazoa; phylum Chordata; class Actinopteri; order Osmeriformes; family Osmeridae; genus Osmerus; species Osmerus eperlanus. The sequence goes on from NC_085031.1 coordinate 10,421,524, forward strand.
GTTACATTAACTTCCAATCTAGTGGTGCATCAAGGGAATTCAGCGATGAATTTAGAAGGTCAGTGACCTTATGTTAGGGCTAGACTATTGGGCCCAAGCACACAACACAGCCCAGGACAAAGCAATGGAGAAAAGGGTGTTTTAATGAGGAGTTGTGGGCGGTTGGAGAACGAGGCCAAGGCAGGCATATAGGGCATAGCAGGCAGGATGAAGAGGCAGGATTGGGTGGTAGGGCAGCAAAGGCGGGCGGGGAAGGTAAGTTGTGTGGGCAGGTTGGTCAAGTGGGACAGGAGTAGCGAATACCTGGGTTCGGAGGAAGGGGTTAGCAGACAATGACTCGAAACAGGGATTTACTCCAAAAACTTGAAATACTACACCGTTCACTCAAAACGTTTGTGGAAATGTATTACATCACACTATTTTAAGTAATTGAATCTCTTCAATAAATAATAAAAAAATACAAATTTAATCAATTAATATATTGTATAAATTATTATTTTCTTTATTATTTTCGTATACATTTCTTTGATTACTTAAAAAGTTTGATGCAATCTGTTTCTACAAAGGTTATGAGTTTTCTGAACTTATGGGGTTACAGTGTACCCTTTTCCAATAATAGATGTTGCCTCGTCTCATTAGCTAAGAGTATGAGCTTTTATTATATTTAAGAAATATGATTAAAGATGCTACAAAAACACTACAGGGCAGACAGATACTCATTGGCTTTGACTCATTTTCTTTGAAGAACATTCTAAATACCTAATTTTCTTTAGGTCTTAATATTGTGTGTGCAGGTGTACAGCCGTGGCCACAAGTATTGGGAGCGACATACATTTTGTGTTTGCAAAGCTTGCTGGCCCTTGGCATAAAATGACTGCTAACATAATTTCAGTAAGTCATATCATCAGCACAAGGGAAAGTGTGAATTAGTTCTAGCCAGGCGAAATCACTCTATTATTCTGATTGGATTTAAGAGCAGATTGACTGCTGTAAAAGAGGGGACTAATGTGTTGAAAGTTTTCACCCCAAAAAAGCTTAAGAAATATGAAATGTGCCTTTTTGTATTCCAGTATTCTATAGAAACATGTGAAAACATTTTCCTCAAATACTGAATCAGCAAACTTTGCAAAACAAAACATTTGTCATTGCCAAATATTATGGCCACGACTGTACACAAGTAAAACAAGATAGTTGTCTGGATCCCTTCACTGTCTTTCTCTTCTCTGTGCCTTATGTTTCAACATACACCAAAACACCTTTTTCCTGCTTGTCTGAATGTCTTGTTTTTTCACTCTCCTTACCCTTTATAGAATGTGAATCTCCAAAATGACTTGTGGAAACCTGCTGTTATTGCAAGGCATTATTTTCCCACACTCCACCCCAGCCAAGTGCAAATTGGGTGTTTGTTTACAAACAGTTTTTTTATGGCCAAGTGTTTTAAAATCCCAATAATGTTGTGGGCCCATCAGACCCACAAAATTGGGCCGGTAACAAAAATCTGAACACCCCGCAAGGCTTAAAAGGCAAACAAACCAAATGCTGCGCTAATGAGATGGGACTCGCTGACGGGCAACATCTAACCCAGGATGTTGATATATCATATATGAGGTTGGTTGTGTCATTTTGGTTATGTCCTGCAGACATGTCCAACGATGGTGAACATTTCCATCCAGTGGCAACGTTTTGCAGAAGATTCATGACTATGTTGGAATGTTTCAAATTAAATAAAACTAGGGTTCATCAAAGTTCTTGATTTATTGACAAATTTAGCAGCTAGCAAACCCGTTCAACATGTAGCCTAGTAAGCCTACATTTATTAGCTCATCTAATAAAAGAGTACAGTCCAGATCCCCGGCCAAAATACTATTCGTTTCTGCACTCTGGTGTTCAGGAGTAGCAACAGCTCCTATCACTCCTATCACCTTTTCTTTAGATGTAAGCTATACAGTTATGGCCATAAGTTTTGGCAATGACAAATGTTGTGTTTTGCAAAGTTTGCAGTATTTGAGGAAATTGTTTTCAGATGTTTCTATAGAATACTGGAATACAATAAGGCACATTTCATATTTTTTAAAGCTTTTTTGGGGTGAAAATGTTCAATAAATAGTCCCCTCTATTACAGCAGTCAATCTGCTCTTAAATCCAACCAGAATGATAGTTATTTCACCTGGCTAGAATTAGTTCACACTTTCCCCTGTGCTGATGATATGACTTACTGATTATGTTTGCAGTCATTTTATGCCAAGGCCCAGCAAGCTTTGCATGCAAACACAAAATGTATGTCGCTCCCAATACTGTTGGCCACGGCTGTACACAAAACATTTTCCTACTTCATCAACTTTAAACAGTAATACAGCATTCTTGTCCAACACAAACAACCTGCTTTTTCTTATTTTGTTAACAGTATAAGCAAACATTTTCCTTTTGCAAGGTAAAACGCATATTCCATTTCAATGCAAGTGTTCACCTTTAATTGGAAATCCACTGCTTTGAAGGTTCAGCGTGTGGATCGTCTCAGCACAGGTACATGCTAAGATGCTAAGAAGAGGAAACTATTAGCTAAGAACTTTTATTGATATTTAGTAGAACTCGTCTTTTGCTCGGGAGTATTAACAGCTCCTATCACTACATTGGGGTAGAATAGTTTTTTTTCTCTAACTTCAAGTCAATGCTGCCTTCTAGCGGTGAAAGTGAGCAAAGCAACAGTATAACGTTCAGAATTATAAACAGGCGTAGGAAGAAAGCTCATGCGCAGTTTAGCTGATATCTAAGCATTTGGGATGGACCTATGCATTCAGTAAGGTCAAGAAATAGACCATCAGATAATAGGGACTCCGTGTATGTGAGCAATTTTGAGCAGTATGTTGCTCATGATCACAACCTCACGTTCATTTTAGTTTAAAGGAGACGCAACAAAGCACTCAAAATGGTAGCGGCGATGCTTGTACTAAGAAGTGGATTTGCTGCAGCTTTAAGAACGGATATTTAGTGTCTGGTTCTCAAAAAATATATTGGTTTCATTTGAAGCTTTTCAATAACTGATTAATATATTTAATGTCGAAAATCTGAAACGAGTATAGCGCTTTTGCTATGTCACACTGGGATTACGGCCCCATGTAGGGAACAGATGCTTACGTAAAATGCCCAAATAAACAGGTTTTCTTCTTAATTGTGTTTAAAGTGGTAAAGTCGTTCCAGGATAAAACTATTCAGAAAGGCACCCACGGCCATGGAGCCGGAAAGTGACTCAGCCGGCTGCAGAGTTAAAGGTGAAGAGCCGGAGGATGGAAAGGCCACGAAGCGATCCCCGGTCAAGAGTGGAATTGTCCCTGCACGCAGGGCTTTAAGAGAGGGTGGAGTTGGTCGCAAGAGGACGGGTGCTTCAGCGTCGCCGGACACCAACGGGGATACTGTTGTCAGTCAGAGTCAAATCTCAGGAAGAGTGCTACGAGACCGGTCCACGCGGACAATCCCTGCTTGGTTGCGAAGCGACCAGAGTGATGACGGAGAGGATGTCATCCCAGACGTGTCTGCAAACCGGCGGAGGAAAGTTACCCGAAAAAAGAACTCCTCAACAGGAATTGTCTGGGATGGCAGTGGTCAGTTTCAACAGTAAGTTGCCAATGTGAAACAATTATCGTTTTAGATTTAGATACAAACTTAAATGTCCAGCTACCCACTACAGTATCATCTCTCTCTCCTCCATGGACCTGTCTAGCTCTAGCTGTAGTGAGCCTAAGGAAGTAACGGATGATCCCGGTAAATAGTCTCATACATCTCGCCATGAACCTCATGCTTGAACACCATAATTCGTCTACTGCACAACTGTCGTCGTACATAATGTGTGTGTTTTCACTCGATATGGCACATCACCAGTTGAATGTATCGGTCAGTCCTCATGTAATAACATATTGTGATTTTTTTGACAGCCCCACTCTCCCGCCGTTCCCAAGCACGGACCAAAGTCCCACTTGCCTGCTCATTCAGGAGCTCTAGAGGGCTGTGTAAGAGTGAGCCAGCTGCAGACCATGCTGTTGGTATGTAGTTGGTAAAAAACAAATTACTCTTTCATAAACTATTGATAAAATTACACCAGAAGAGCCCTAGTGACATGTTTCTATTTCCTCCGTGTTTTATAGTTGAAGAGGAAGCCATGGTTACTGCAGAGAGAGGTTCTGGAAAGTGAGTATGCTCATGTGTGTTTCACGTTCCAGGGTATGTGTTTACATGTTTCACTCTCCTGTCTCTCGGCTTCTCCCGACAGGGAGAAAAGAGAGGAGGCCAGTGAGGATGAAGATAATCTCTTACAGGATAAGGATCCTCCTTTCCAAGATGACCTCAGTGATCTGAACTACCAACCTCAGTCTCAAAGGTATCCCAGATTACATACTGTATGTGGGGGGAAAAGTCACTTACCGTAATTGCTAGTAATTGGTGGAAATTTAACAAATGTATTTTACAGACATGCAGAGAATCAAGAGTTCAGCAGTGATGAAGATGTCCCTTTTACAGACGACCTGAATGACCAGAGCTATAACCCTAGGTCTGACAGGTAAACTGTGCTGTCAAAATGTGCATGTCCGTGTATGTTCATCTGTGCATGCATTTGTGTGTGACTTACTTAGGGTTACTCTCATAGGGAAGCACCTAAACTGAGGGGCAGACCTCCAGCCAGGAAAAGGGAGAAGAAACAGAAGGAGCAGGAAAAAGAAAAGGAGCTGGACATAAAGAAAGAGGGTGGAGAGAGCGTTCAGGACGTGAAGTTGGAGAGTGAGCTTGGAGAGGTGACGCAGGAGCCTAGGAAGTGAGTACAACATGGAAAGAGTAAATTAAAGGCTTTGGAACATCATTAAATACCAGTTCAGTTTGTTGACCAAAGAAATAGTTGTATTTTTGTATGTAAATTAGCATCAAAGATAGTCTTTACTTTCTATTGATATTTATAAAAAGATATTCTGTACATTCTATTGATATTATTTATATAAAGATATTCTGTACATTCTATTGATATTTATATATTTTCAATGTCCTTGAGGAGGGGCAGACGAAGGAAAGACGACAAAACACCTCGTCTCCCTAAAAGAAGGTGATGATGACAACCGTATAAAACTTTCAACACACTCTTTAATAGAGTACCATCATAATAAGCATTTGATTGACAGTCCTCTCCCGTCCCCCCATACAGGAAGAAGCCACCAGTGCAGTATGTGCGCTGTGAAATGGAGGGCTGTGGCACTGTCCTAGCACACCCCCGCTACCTACAGGTCTGCCATAGCCACCATGGTCACTTTGACAACAACAGAATGCAACGGCCAATGATATTCTTAATTAAATAACTGTCCTCCTCTCTTTCATTCCACACTATATGGTCATCCAGCACCATATAAAGTACCAGCACCTGCTGAAGAAGAAGTATGTGTGTCCACACCCCACTTGTGGAAGGCTTTTCAGACTGCAGAAGCAGCTTCTTCGTCATGCCAAGCACCACACAGGTACACTCCGCAAACACACAGGTGCACAGCACCAACCCACAGGTGCTCAGCACAAACACACAGATACACAGTGCAAACACGCAGACACACACACAGGTAACTTATGGAAGCATCTTTAATTTCCTTTTGGGTTAATGGTGTAATGAATTTAACTGAAAAGCAGTTAGATGCTGGTTTTGTAACATGGATGACATCTGCTGGACTGTTGAAGTTACTGTAGCCCCACAGTTAAACCTCAAGTGCATATATAATACATAACTGTTTCTAGCACAATTTTATTGTTACCCAATCACACACCGACCAACATGTCTGTAAGGAATTTGTTGATGTATTACAGACCAGAGAGACTACATCTGTGAGTTCTGTGCCCGCGCCTTCAAGAGTTCTCACAACCTGGCTGTACACAGAATGATCCACACAGGAGAGAAGCCCCTTCAGTACGTCCCTCTTCTTGTCATTTCGTCCTCTATCCTCTCATTCACCTACGTATCAGTGTTACCTATTCATTTAACCCTTTACAGAGAGTTCCAGTTTATATTTCATGCATTAATCAATTCTAATGTAGATGAAGCACTAGATTTAGATTCCATTTTTTTTATCGCTGAGTACAGAGCAATGCAGTTAGCATATCATAGTTAGTTAGCTATTACTATATGAAGTGCATATAGTAATCGCATAATTTCATATTTATGAATCTCATAACTCAGTGAGATGTAATGTGCGAAGTGTAATTTCACTCCATTCATGCATACATTCTGGAATGTATTCCTCCATATTCGTGTATCCAACGTTATCCTTTCCCCTCTCCTCTTCCTACTTTGTTTCTCCTCCGGGGTTCCATTAGGTGTGAGATCTGCGGTTTCACCTGCCGCCAGAAGGCATCCCTCAACTGGCACATGAAGAAGCATGATGCCGACTCCTCTTACCAGTTCTCCTGCTCCATCTGCAGCAAAAAGTTTGAGAAGAAGGACAGCGTGGTGGCTCACAAGGCCAAGAGCCATCCGGAGGTCCTGATCGCTGAGGCCTTGGCGGCCAACGCTGGTGCTCTCATTACCACTCCCACCTCCCTGCTGGAAGCCCAGGGAAACCTTGTACAAAGTAAGCAAGTAGAGGTAGTGCAGGTTGCTCAGTTGAGTATGTTGGAGACAGTCAACCAGCAGGGTGGGGAGGCAGGGCCAGTTAACCAGCTGGTTGGGGAGGAGGGACCAGCCAATCAGCAGGTGGGGCAGATGAGCCACCAGGTTGTAGTGTTAGGACAAGATCAGAACCTCCACACAATGCAGGTGCCGGTGACTCTAGCCCTGTCTGCCACTGGCCCCCCTTCACCCACTGCCAACCCCCAAAAGACCCACCTGCAGTTCCAGATGCCCCTTCAGTTCGTGCAGACGGCCCCAGCTCAACGGTTGCAACAGCAACCGCAAATCCAACAACTGACCCTACATCCCAGCTCCGTGGTCACCCAGCACCAGGCCCAGCACCTGCCGCTTCAATCCTATCAGCAACAGCCGCATGAGGGTCAAACCCCAATTCTCCACATGACTTTTGAACCTATATCCCAGTTGCAGACCCACATCCAGCAGATCCCCTGTCTAGTGTCCCCTCAGCAGCTCCACACCCTTCCGACGGTTCCCCAGACCTCTACCCCTAGTCCTGCACTCCTGCCCCAAGACCCAGATTCTACCAATGCAGAAAGCTACATCCTGGACGGGCCCACACTCTCCTCTTCCTCTACTTTGTCCGTAAACACCCTTCATCCAGTGAACACAATGGGTGAGATAGGCAAGGCCTGGGAACAGAACGGCGAAGGGCTAGTCTTAGCTAATTGCACAGAAGAGCACATGGAACATGCACTTATTTAGTATAGCCGTGGTTACAAAGGGAAAAGATAGCTTTTTCCCCACACCTAGCTGTGACCCTTTAAACGTGTGATGCATTTACGATAATCACAAATAGGCCTACAGCATTTGTTATGTACTCTTTCAAAGTTAGTTTTTGTAGCATTTTAGGCTGATAAACATATTTTCCCTGATATACTTTTCATAAGTTATGAGTTGCCTTTGTAAATAAAGTGATGTCGTTTGTCAATCTATATCCACTGACCCTTTGTGTGTGTGCACATGTGATGTTACTACAATAACTGTATATTTTCTGGCTGTAAAATGCACACTGGAAACATTAAAGGCATTTATTTACCATTTATAAATTATTACATTACATATCAACCAGTCTTTATAAAGTATCCACACTGAGAATTTCCTTAGACATCAAACAGCAGTATGATAGTTGTATATTTAAAAGAGGTCAATATTATCCATTAAAGGAAGAGTTCACCCCAAAATCGAAATGTTATATTTTTCTTCTTGCCTGTAGTTCTATTTATAATTCTAGATTGTTCATAAATCTAGATGGTTTTGGTGTGAGTTACAGAGTTTTGGAGATACCAGCCAGTGCAGCCACAGAGTTGTCTGCCTTCTCTCAGTATAAATGAAAATAGATTGGACTTGTCTTGTGGTGCTCAAAGCACCAAAATAAATACATTTGAAAAACTCAACAGCAATGTGTCAGACAAGGTCTGTGGATTATCTTGATTCACTGAGTTATGATTTCTAGAAAGAGAAAACAAGCCCAATCTAGTTCCATATTATTTGGAGGAAGGCATACAACTCAAAGGCTGATATCTACAAAACTCAATGCAAAACAATCTAGATGGATGAATAGCACTTTAGATAAGAGGAAAAATATGTATTTTTGATTCAGAGGTAAACTCTCTAAACTGTAATTTAACAAACGCTATCAGTGGTTATAGATTTATCTGTCACAATGTGGAATGGCACTGGTGAGTGGTAACTTTTTTACAAACACACAAATACAAATAACATAAAACTGTTTTGCTGACAATAGTCCTGAGTTATCCTGAGTTAATCCTGCCCCTCAGGACAAATTGACCCGTTCTCTTTCCTTCTGCATAGCGTAATTCTTCATAGCTCGTTTTGGAGGGACCAGGGTGTTACTCAGTCCTACCCTTCTTTTCTTCCCCTGCTGCCCCTCAGTCTCCTTGTCTCCCCCCTGGTTGTGGAGAGGCTGTTGCCCCGCTCTGTTTGGGTCAGGCTCTGCATCATCCACACTGGGTGGGTCATCGTCGCCGGGAATTATAGAGCTCTGAAGGTCGCTGTCGTGAGCAAACTTGCATTTGATCCCAAACCTACACCTGCCGTCTTTCCTGTAGGCCACGCACATCCTCTTACCAGCAATCTGTGAGGGCCTAGCCTGCAGGGTGAGGGGGACATGCTTTTGCAGTGCGTGGAGCTTCTGGTCAGCCTGCGCCTTGAAGGGGTTGGCGAACACGCTGCTCCGCGTCGAGGCGCCGAGAGGAGGAGGGGGCAGTTTAGGAGCGAGGAAGCTGGGGGAGGGGATTGGGACATGGGAGGAGATAGGTGGCTGTGTAACCAGGGAAGACACACTTGGCAGCTCAGGACGCAGCTCTTCCTCTGGGTCTAACTCATCGTCTGACTCGCTGGAGGCTGACCCTGACTCCAGGAGGAAGTTGCGATGCTTTTGGACACCTTCTTTGAGTTCATCAGTGAGCCTACTTGAGGTTGGAAGAGTTAGGAACATGCAGGTTAGGGATACCGTTTTACAGTATATTAATGCATGAGGACAGGAGGTCACTGGCTAGGTCTACCACAGTGAGGAAGTAGGGCCTAAGGTTTGCATGCACCTAGTCGGATAGGCTACTACTATTACTTTACTTGAATTGGGTTTATTATACAATAAATAACGTAGCTAGTTTATTCTAGCTACCTACCTGGTAAATTTGAGTCCATCGTCCCCTGAATCTCCATCGCTCTCGGAGTTTGAGGATACTCCGTAGCCGACAAGTGAATTCATGTCCACTGCTGGCCAACACTGTTGTGTTGGTTCCTCTCTGTGTTCAGTTAGACAGACGCAGAAATTTTATGTTTGACAATGGTCGTGACTCTGCATAGATATATTTTAAGAATCAATCATTAATAACTGTGGTGGCGAATGTATAACCTGCTACAACTGCTAGCTGTAAACACTAGCTAATAGCTACCAAAAACCAGGCTGATTGGCTGGCCAGGCTTCTGGGATTGTTTTTCTGAAAGATGCAGTGCCCTCTACTGTGCCGGCGGTAGGCTATATTTCACGTGGAGCATAATGTGTTCCGAATCAAACAAATAGGTTTCCTACGAGCTCAAGCACATCTGACATTTTAATCTATTGAATCAAATAGGTTTTGCATGTGCCTTTAAGATGGATTTGGGACCACACTTTAGAGCTGTTTTACATGTTTACATGTAAGCCGGTAATTTAGTCGGTCAGTCTTTACGCACGTATTTGTAAAGAAACCCCTTTGAGTAAAGCTTTCGTTGTTTTTAACTGATAGCAGGCGTCGGAAGCCTGCTGTCTATCTAGCCTGACAATGTAAATCCGATCCGGACATTGCTTTAGTTTGATAAAAACGTTTAGGATGTCTGCTCCCTTAGGCAACTATATTAAGCGTTTACAAAATGTTATTGTCTCGTCCCCTTACGAGTCCATTCTAGCAGGATAACACGGGATATCGACACATAATTAACTTAATCCTACTCCCATGTAGGCTAAGTGACAGTGCCAGTAATTCGCAAACCCATGAATGAATAATCCACCTTTTAGTTCACCTCCTCTCCCCGCCCTCTGTCCCGATAAATTCCACAAGCCTGCCATCAGTTTCCAAAAGGAAGAGGAGGAGTGACTAACTGTAACTAAGTAACGTTAGATGTAAAAGTTTAGACGTGAAAGTGCAGGAGGTATGCTGATGTCTAATGAATGGACTCGTTCTGTTTCAGCAAGAGGACGGAAGAACACGATTCTTTGCAGAATATGAGACAAAAGTTAAAGTAAACTGGTCAGGACCAACTTGCATCTTGTTTGAGCCTGTTGATGTGAAATTCCTTTAATCGGTGTCGATGGCCGGGATGCGAACGAGAAGCGGTAGGACGTTTTCGGGACCGTCCCGGACAACGTTAGCGAGGGTCGACGCTATTGCCCTGGAACTGCACCATGAATGCACCCTTTTACTTGGACTCTATGTGAGTAGCGTTATATCAGTCTGTCAATATGGCCTTTTAGCTTGTCCAGGCTTAAGTCATAAATAATGCTTTCGCTTGTGTTGAACAAGGAAGTGGAAAATACTTATTATCTAATTAAGATAATAAGAATAGATGAGAATGTGTTATAACAATCTGTGTTGAAATGTATGCAGAAGTGCATATGCAGTGAACTCAAAAGGAATGACTGAGGTGGGCGGTGTTCTGACGCAGTCTTTGGTGTCCGGGCATGTCCTTTTCTATTTGATGTGCCTCTCACTGCGTTCGAAAACACAAGTTTATTTCATAAGCTATGATAGTTAACACGACACACACACATAGTTGACATACACACACACATTGTCCTTGAACGTCCATCAGCCTGCTCTTAATTGCTTGAAGCTATGGAACAGTTGTGGCATGGCTTGGTCTAACTGAGAACAAGACCGACTGTTCAATGCTTATTCTAGTATTTGTGGCATAGTCTAATCAAATTTCCTAAAAAAGCAGTTCTGGAGACAGTCTGCATCGTGCTGGTTTCCAGCACAATAACTTTTGTCATGCAACAAAAGAATGCACCAGTTCATTGTAGCTTTAGTGTACACGGGTTTCCACTGCTCTGTGTTATACTGTAATAGTTCTTCCACACCGGTTCCAAATAATTTACACAGCGGTCAGAACATTGTCACGTTGGTATAAAATCATCATGGTGGAGAGTTGTGCTCACGCTTGAGTCTCATTCCACCCCTGTTGGTACTCGTTCACCCCTGTTGGTACTCATTCCAAAATGGAAAACGTTTGTGTTGGCCTCACCCCAAATGACAAGTTCAAATCCTAGTTAAAACCTAAGTTAACTAAGGAAAGATCAAATATGTTTTTAATAAACCAACAATTCTAAACACACGAGGCAGATGAATGATCCTTTTCCCATCTCACCTTTCCCTATAGAGGACAAAGGAGAGCTTCTCACCAGAGCTTACAGTGGGCAATGGCCGCCCGATGTTGTCCATGCCACCGCCCTCGTCCCAGCTCTCAACCAGAGACAAGCTGTGGCGCCTCTACTCTGCCCTCCTACAGTGCCGAGGACTCCTGGTGCGTGCCGTTACCCAGGAGGAGGAGGAGTTTGGCGGTGGGGAGGGGGGCGAGTATGAGAGCCAGAGGAAGACAGTGAGAGACCGCCTGGGTCACCTGTTAGACAGCATGCGCCGTCTTCTGGAGGAGGTGGAGGGCGCGCCAGCCATAACCGCCAACACTGAGAGCATCGAGGTAGACTCACCATTTTGTGTTTTTATTTACCTGAGGAAGTGCTTACAAATGTAGTAATGTTCCTGGTTGGTGGACGCAAAATGCTGATATTTTCAGGTGGGTCAGAAATTATATAATTGTTTTTAGTAAGGTGGGCTGAAGGAGGATACAATGTCAATGCTTCCCTCCCTCCCTCCCTCCCTCCCTCTCTCTCTCTCTCTCTCTCTCTCTCTCTCTTTCTCTATCTCTCTCTCCCTCCCTCCATCTCTTTCTCTCTCTATCTGTCCTTCACTTTGTCTTGTTTCTTCTTAAAACTCGACACCTCTGGCTCTTTCAGCAGATCGATGGGCCGACCAGCGGCGGTGCGTTTGAGCTAAAACTCTGGATCTACCGCATCTTCAGCGAGGTGGAGCACTGGAGCAGAATGACCACAGCCACCTTACGCAGCATCCCTTTGGTCATGTCTACGGCAGGAGGGAGAAGAGCTGGGAAAAGAATGAGGCGGGGAAAACCAAAATGAGACAGAGGGAGAAGTGGGGTGAACAAGCACATAGAAGAGGTCAGAGAGAGTCGTAGGATGGGAGGGAGGAGTTATGAGAGAGGGAAGAAGGTGGAGGAGATAGGAAAAGTTAGACATAGAGAAAAAGAGAGTGAAAGGTGATCATCGCAGGAGATGGATAAGGAAATAAGTTGGATAGTATTTCTTAATAGGAAGTACCTTGAATGGATGGAGAGAACGAGATACACAGAAATAAGTACATCATTACATTATTTATACCTAGTTGATTGTTTTTATAAACTCTAACATACTGTCAGGCAATGCATACTTTTATAACAAAGTTACTTGCTAAACTTTGGCCTGCATAGTTTTTAAATCTTTAGCAAATACAAAGATGGCACTTGATGATTGAATTAGAAGTTGAAGTGGATCTGGTAAGTAATCAGTCATAAGATGTACTAATTACAGCAAGTGTGAAAATGTGCTCTTATATAGATTTTGTTTAAATAAATTTGTCTTAAGGAGTACACAGGATACAAACATTATCACAACATGTATTTTAAAGGCTGTTGAAATCTTTTTAAATGGTTTGAAACCTTGAGTGGAGATTTTATTCCCAGACAGTTATTCTGATAGAGATGTTTTAACCCTGAAAATCAGGGTTGCTTCTCATTTCAATTATTCCCCTACTTGAGTTAACTCACTTCCCTTACCCATTTTAAGTTTTGTACAAAAGTATGGAATATTGCCTTCTAGTGGCTGTCTAGCATGTTGCGTTCACTTTGATCAATAAAAAGGAAATACAGAGAAGAAAGGAGGAAAGGAATTATCGGACTACTTAAAATGCATACAAGACAGCATCATAAACAATATTTAGTTATTTGGGTATATTATGAGTGTACCTAAGTAAAGAGCATCTTTCATATTTCTAAAGAACAAAACAATATTATTCGTTGGTCCAACTTTTGTGCACCATCATTTACATGCTTAATCAGTGATCTCTTGATTGAACTTTTTATTATTGTTCTAACTTACCACTGATTATGCCTGCACATGTACTGGTAACAGAAGAAATACAAAGTAAAATGGCCTAATATAATGGATTTATTTATTTGTTTGATTGATGGATTTATTGGTTGTAATTTTTTTTATTTAACTTAAAAACATTGAAATGCACTGTACATCGGCTTTCTCCATCATGTGAATGTTTGAATGAATGTATTTTATGTCCAAATAGATGTCCACATCACATACAGTGGGGACATGAAAATGGAGTCACACAGGAAACCTAGAATGTGTAACATACCTAGATATTATATCAAAATGACTGCGGACCTAGAAGCATTCTTACTATCCCAATGCCAGGGACTTTACATATTACCTTTCAACTTGCAAGAAAAAGATCACAGTGCTTTTATTTGAAAGAGCAGCTATGCCTAAGATCCATTAGGATCCAACTCCACACCAACACGTTTGGCCTTTCTGTCCTTGTACTGTCATACTGTACACAGTCTTCAGATTTCCTAAGATTAAAATGTATTTAACACAAGGGGACTGACTGTAAATCTTCATGGACATGTATTTCTTACTCATAGACTGTGCTCAGCACATTCCCAATTGTCTTTCACAGGAGAATTCCTCACTGAATGTCTCTCCTTTCTTTTTCTTGATGACATGATTTTGAAAAGATGGTTTTGATGGTTTAGTCTACGTGTTGATACAATATATACTGCATGAATAATTGCCAATAACATAGCTCAGCGGGCTAACGCAGTCTGGATGTTTGGTTTTCAGTCATTAGTGGCAAAAATACATTTTTGATGAACATGATATGTTTCCCCTCACGATACACGTCCTTAGTTTCTTGTGTGTACATGTAATCAGGTTCCATAATGAGTAGAAAAAAACATGTGTCCTCTGTTTGACGCAGGAATCAAACCCAGAATGTGCTATTGAATAGATCAAGCAATGTCAGTTAGACCCTGGCTTTGTTAAAATGCTTCCAAACTAATGTATATACGTATATTTTGCTGAAACTATGATATGGTTTCAGAATACAGTGTCTTTATTTATCGTGGATGTATGTATTTTAGGACAGAGGATGAAATAAATGTATCTAGGTTGGTCTCTTGGATTTTGTGTGGTTGCTAAGGGATTGGGTCATCTGAGATGGATGTGATAAGTTGTGTGTTGTGGTGTTGTGTTTCCATAAAATACTTTTGGAGCACAAACGAAAGATTCAGAGTTAGAGTTGGAGTGTGTGTGTGTGCTTATGTTTAACTGTAAAGGAAAGACAGGATGTGTGTTTGAATGAAAGGGGTGGGGTGTGTGTTTTAGGGGTGTATGATTGTGTGTGTGTGTGCAAGTGTGTGTCTTTACAACTGTGTGGTGTGTGTCTTTGAGTATGTGTGTCCGTGAGTGTGTGTGTGTGTGTCTTTGTGTGAGTGTGTCTTAGTGTATGTGTGTTTGTGTGTGTGTGTGTGGTTGTTAGAAAAGGAGTGGCAGCCAGGATGCCTGTGGAAGAGGGGGAGGGGTGTGTGTGAGTGTGTGTGTGTGAGAAAGAGAGAGAGTGCAAACGAGCAAGAGAGAAAATGTGTGTGTATGTGTGTGAGAGAGTTGTGGGTATGTGGGTCTGTGTGTGCGTGAGGAAGAGAAAGAGGGAGAGAAAAAGCAAGCAGGAAAATGTGCGTGTGTGTGCATGTGCATGAGTGAGAGAGAAAAAGAGGAGCGAGCAGCAGAGAATGTGTGTACGTGTGTCTGCTGTGTGTGTGTGTGTGTGTGTGTGTGTATGAGGAAGGGAGGGAGGGAGAGAGGGAAGGAGAGAGGGAGGGAGAGCAAGCAAGAGAGAATGTGTGTGTGTGTGTGTGTGTGAGTGAGAGAGGACATGTGTGTGAGAAAGAGAGGGGGAGGGGTGTATGAGAGAGCTGTGTGTGTGAAAGGCGAGAGGGGAATGTGTGTGTATGTGTGCGTGCTTGCGTAGGAGGGAGAGTGTGTGAGTGTGTGTGTGTGTCTGACAGAGATAGAGGGGGAGGGGTGTGTGTGTGTGTGTGTGAGAGAGAAAGCTAGGAGCAAGCTCTGCAAATGGTGTGTGTGTGCTTTAGTGTGTATGTGTGCCTGTAAGTGCATGTCTGTGAGCTTGTGGAAGTGTGTATTTGAGTGTGTGTGTGTGTGTGTATGTGTGTGACTGACTGTGTGTGTGTGTGTTTGTGTGCGCAATCCCGCTTGTTTTTTTTTTACTCTATGTGTTACTGTACAGCACAGCACAGTACAGTTGAACAGATTACTGTGAGTATGTGCCGAATTATGCACATGTGTGTATGTTAACAGGAGGTGATGCAGGTAGCCTGGGGGGTCTAACACAGGACAAGAGTGAACATTCACTTTTTATCCTAAAACATCTTGAGCTTGCACACTGAATTGTATTCAATTTGTTGCACATGATAACCTATGCAGCTAGTTTATTTGGTGCACAATACATATATTTTCGAAAATTCACATTCACATTTTTTTATTATTAATTGGAAGTGTAGTGCATTGCTGGTGGAATGAGCTACTGTTAATGTAAATAACAGTAAATTTGATAGGGGGCAGTATTGAGTAGGTCTGCGCCTCAATCAACCCAAAATTCTGAATTACTAAATAATTTTTAAACTATCACTACAGAGAATAAATGTAATAAGAGCTGGAAGTCTTACGTGTTTCTTTTACGAACATTTAGAGTCAACCTTTTTCTATGTTGCCAAGCAAACTCTAAACTCTTACAAATGGGCAGCAACATTTTTCCCTTGTAAATGGTGGATGTATCCATTTTTTACCTGGTGGTGGATCTTTCTAAAGGCACGACCTATAAATTTAATTTCCTTCATGCTGAAGACCATATAACACAAAAATCAACTAAAAGTATATTTTTCATGTTCATGTTATTAAAATAGAAAACAATAGTGGTAAATATAGTTTGTACTAGCTACTAACTAAAACGACTGTCACCCCCAGCCTGCAATGTAATGGTATCGGCTAGAATAACCTTCGCGTGAGCTAGTTGTGAGAGTAGAGAGCGAGAGAGAGAAAGGTACGGAGAAGATCATCAGTTGCTAGCGTTAACATGGCGGAGACCGTACGCTCGCTCTTCGACTACCGGGAGCCACCGACCCTAGACAGCGACGGAGAGGGCAGCAAACCAGCGCCACCGCAACGGGGGTGAGGGAGTTAGTCAGCCAAATCTTTTATACTGACGAAATATAGATAAACATTAAGATCTCTCTGTTGAAGTCAGACAGTCACTGACAGCAAGTGAGCGAGAGGGTGTGTGTGCGCGCGCCAGTGTGAGGATGTTTTTACTGAAACTAAAAGTTAAACTGTGCAATATCATAAGTTTGATAGCGACTAAAAGTCGTTCATGAGGAACGCTATCAATGAGAAACTAGTACAAATCTCAAAATTTAGCAAAATTGTTACTCCCCTCACTAAAATCAGGTTGAAAAAGGTGTGTGTGCGCGCGTGCGTGCCGTTGGTGGTTGTCTGTGTATGTGCCCGCGCCTGTGTGTCCGCTACTGTAGGAGCTAACATTAACTAGCTGATGTGCTTGAGAACGGGTCGAGTTAATTTGTCTAACTATCTACTATGCTGAAACTACATTAATTTTATGTAGCTATAAGCGAGTTACCTGCTAGTTAGGTAGCCAGCGATCTATCTAAGCTGGGCGTTAATTAGGCTAGAGGTGGTTAAACACACCCTCCTGTTTAGCATATACAGTCGGTATATGTATTTTCCGATTTTCAATAAGATGATCTGTTGAACTGATTAGATACTACCAGAGACTCTCCTTGTGTGTTTGCGCACGTGCATGTGTGTGCGAGCGTGCGCGTGTGTGGTTGTGTGAGAGTGAGAGAGAGGCTGACACACACAGGGAGGGGAGAGAGCGTGAGAGAGAAAGGAACAAACAGAGTGTGTGTGTGTGTGTGTGTGTAGGGGGAGGGAGGAGAGTGTATGTGAGAGAGGGAGGGGGAGGAGTGTGTGTGTGTGTGTGTGAGAGAGAGAGAGAGAGCGAGTGGGGGAAGGAGAGGGATCGTGTGTGTATGTGCGTGTGTGTGTGAAATGGTAAGGGAGGGGGAGAGTGTGTGCGTGACAGAGACAGACACAGTATGTGTGTGTATGAGAGTGTGAGGGAGGGGGTGTGTGTGGTGTGGAGACTGTGTGACAAAGAGAGCAGGAGAGTGAGTGTGTGTGTACGTGTGCATTTGTGTTTGCGAAAGAGAAGGTGTGTATGTGTAATGGGAGGAGTTGTGTGACTGTGACTGTGTGAGTGTGTATTTTAGAGAGGGTGTGTATTCGAGTGTGAGCTGTGTGTGAGAGGGAGAGAGAAGGGAATAAAGGTGTGCTTTTCAGAGATGGTGTGTGTGTGCACACGTTAATGTGTGTGAGAGTTTTTAGAAGTGTGTTTGTGTCAGGGTGTGTATCTGTGTGTGTTTGTGTGCAAGTTGTATGTATGGTTGATAAAGAGAATAGGGAATAAATGTGTGTTTTTCAGTGTATGAGATACAGAGAAAGAGCTGTTGGAGACTGTGAAGGACGTGTGTGTACGTGAGAGTGAACATATTTGTGTAATAAAGGGGGAGGTGTGCGTGTGTGTGACTACGCCTGAGTGAGTGAGTGTGTGAGAGTGTGTGTGTGTGTGTGTGTGAGAGTGAGTGAGTGTGTATGTGTACGCCTGAATTAGTGTGAGTGTGTGTATGCATGAATTTGTGTGTGTGCATGCCTGAGTGTGTTTGTGAGAGTGTGTGAGATAGAGATAGAGGGGAAGTGTGTTTGAGAGGCTCAGAGAAGGGGAGAGGAGAGTGTGTTTGTGCATACGTGTGTGTTGCTGAGTGGGGGAAGGAGGGTGTGTGTTTGTTTGTGTGTGTGAAGGGGGGGGGGAGGGAGGGAGGGAGGGAGGGAGGGGGGGAGAGGAGAGGGAGGGAGGGAGGAGAGCTGTGTGTGTGTCTGTGAATGTGTGAGAAGGAGAGAGACTAGTGTATTTATGTATAACCAAAAGCTGTGTGGGTTTGTGTGTGTAGAAAGGATAAAGCATGTATTTGGTGTGTGTTGAAGAGAAAGACAATGTTTTGAAAATCATATTTTGTTAGTGTTGTCTCAAAAGTAGTAAGATGAGTATAGGCCCTGGATGGTAACTACAAATTTTGGGGTTTCAGTTTGTGTGTGTCAGATAGAGATTATTGAGTTTGTCTGTGATTTAGAAGAACACAGGATTTGAAACCAAGTGTGTGCGTCTGTCTTTAAGAAATGGAAGGATAGTGTCTTTCTGACGAAGAGAAGGAGAGGGTGTGTGTAGTAGAGACACAGAGAGTGTGTGTGTATGTTTAAGAGGGAGAGAGCAAGAGAAGAGGGAGGGTGTGTGTGTGTGTGAGAGAGAGTGTATGAGGGAAAGAGAAGGGGAGGGTGTCGTGCCGGAGAAAGGGTGAGGAAGTGTGTGTGAGTGCGTGCGTGCAAGCTTTTGAAACAGAGAAGGGAGAGTAAATGAGTGTGTGTCTTGGAAACAGAAAAAGAAGGCTTGGTAGTGCATATGCTGTGTGTGTGTGTGTTTGTTCTGGAGGCAGAGGGAGAAGGGGAGGGTGTGTGTGTTCTGCAGGCAGAAAAAGGGAGGGGTGTGTGTTGAGGGGGAGACAGACACAAGGTTTGTGTGTGTGTGCATGAATGTGTGTGTATGTGACAGACAAGGGCAGTGTGTTTGCGTGTGTGTGTCAGAGACAGAGGAAAGGAGAGTGTTTATGCATCTACTTTGTTTATGAAAGAGGAAAGGACAGTGTGTGTGCGTATGTGTGTGTTTGTGTGTTTGTTTGTGCGTGCGTGTGT